>NW_022319696.1:0-6168 GCF_002776525.5 Piliocolobus tephrosceles
GGCCCACGAAGGTGCCGTGTTTGGCCTCCTCGGGGACAAAGTAATGGAGTTGGCCGCTCCCCACCCTCCAGGCTGCTAGAAGCAGAAGCGAGAGTAGTAGTCGCCGGGATCCCAGGTCTCCTCGCCAGTGACAAACCATGTTAAATAGTCGTTTCCTATTAGAAAATCTTATCTTAATATAAAGATGAACGACTGTACTTTCTGGCGTCTTTTAATTCAATTCCGCTGCATCTCCCATTTTTCAGCCTTTAGAGACAGATGCTGTCAGAGGAAGGACTTTGAACCTTGGCTAACCAGAACTTCTTGGTAGACAGCGACATCATGTGGCTTCAAAAGGTAATGATTACATGAATTACCTCCGCAATACCTGGGTTCTTTCATGCACTTTCTATTTCTTTATCATACTTTAATAGTAAATCCTTAACTTTATCAATTGCAGAGGTATTCATACTGTCTGGCTCCTTACATTAGTTTCATCTAGGGATTTCTTCTTCATAAGGAAAGGAATTTCTTCCCAATATTTTAAATATCGTATCAATTAATAATAAAGTATGACCTGTATGTCATGATATCAGAAATGTAAACTGTCCTCCATAGTTTCGTGTGGAAGAAATGCATTAATATTTATTTGGTCACCAGAAACACTGGCATATATTACTCTGAAGTGAGCATATAATTCTAACTTTTCTGCATTTTATCTTCTTGTGTTCTTATTGTTAAATTTCTGCTTTTCTTTATTCAATAAATGTCAAATTGCCTGAACAGTTTTACTTACTAAAGTAATAAAAATGTATGTGCATATTCTTTACACTATTTCCCGATATCTCTATAGCTTGTTAAATTCAGCCTTTCACTTAAAACATTTTCCTCTATGATTTCTCTGACATGTCAAACTCTAGTAGTATTTCCACCATTGGCTTGTTTGTTAGTTCTTCATCTTTCTTCTGCTCCAAAAAGTGAGTATTTTCCAGAATTATGCCTTTAACCTTTTTTCCCCAATCTTTTTATTTAACATTTCTATTTCCAGGGCTTTAGACTAGCCTATTATTTGAAGTATTCTTAACTCCATATCTGCAACCCCCTATTTTCATTTTCTACCTGACATTTTAACCTGTATACCCTAACATTGCCTAGAAAATGAGTCAACCGAAGTTAGAAGAATATCTAATCAATAATCATACAAAACCCAAATCATTTTTAAAAATCACAATTTTTATAGCATGGCGATTCTCCACACTTACTCATATGTATTTTTATGATTTCTTTTCCCTTGCCTACCATATTTAAAGTTTGTATACATTCCATCTCTCCTTTCATGTGAGATAATTTCTGTCTTTATTAGTACAGCTTTCACTCGATTGCACTAAAATCTTCAGCAAGCTTATCTTTCTATTGACCAATTGTCAAGACATTAGACTTCCATCTGGGAGACAGGCTACATGACCATGAGCCAATCTTCTCAATGCTAAGGCTAACCGTTTTCCAATATGAGTCATATTTTACAGAAAACATGTTGTCTCTTTCTTGGTACACTCTTTGTTCAAGGTTTTTCTTCTATTACTTCATCTTTATGTGTCAAAATTCTATTCATCTTTCAAAGTCCACCTCAAAAGTAAATTCTCCATGAATGCCTTCATTGTAGATGATTAAGAGCTCCTCTGAATTTCTACAAAATTCTTACCAAAAACAAAGGTAAAATAGGAAAGGTGAATAAGGGCATTTTCTGTGAAATAATTTAAATTTCTCATCACATTATTTACACAAAAAATATTTCTGTAGTTGACTCTAAATAGTAGCAAACAATTTGTAAAGAAAATAGTATTTCTCGATATTTCAGGAGTTTGAGACCAGCCTGGGCAACATGGTAAGATCCCATCTCTACAAAAAATACAAAAATTAGCTGAGTATGGTGGTGTGCGCCTGTAGTCCCAGCAACTTTGGAGGCTGAGGTAGGAAGATCACTTGAGCCCAGGAGGCAGAGGTTGCAGTGAGCCCAGATTGTGCCACTGCACTGCATCCTGGGCTACACAGTGAGACCCTGTCTCAACAATAATAATAATAATGATAATAATAATTGATGAATACAGTTTGGTGGCTAAGGAGGATCCCCTATCAACTTCAAGTATTTCCCAATTTAGGGAATTCCTATTTAGGGTATTTAAAACTTTCTTAATAATATGCTAGGAAGGTTTTAAATATACATGCATGTAAGCATAAAAACAAAGCAATGAAAACAGAATTACAATTACCATCTTTGGAGGTCAAAGATATTTATAGATTTTTCCACAAAACAATATTCTTTCAACAAGAGCAGCAAACTTGGTCTGCTTGTGGTGAATGACATATTACTGCTCAACGGTAAATAATTATACTGATTACCAAACAGATTTTTGACTTTGTATACCTCTACCCTTATTCACATTGAAAAGAAAACAGTAACATCCTAAAACAATTTCCTAAAGTATATTAGAATATTAGGAACCGTGAAAATTGATCATCAGTTCTGGGTTTTATTTTATTTTATTTTATTATTTCATTTTATTTTATTTTTGAGGCAAGGTATTGCTCTGTCACCTAGACTGAAGTTCAGTGGCATGATAACTGCACTTGGAGCTCCTAGGCTCAAGTGATCCTCCCACCTCAGCCTCTTGAGTAGCTGACACTACAGACACACATCACCATGCACAGCTAATTTTACAAAGTCTCTACAAAAGATGCACAAGCTGGTCTCAAACTCCTAGACTGAAGGAATCCTCCTGACTCAGCCTCCTGAAATGCTGGGATTAGAGGTGTATGCCACCACGCCCAGTTAACTATCTTTTTTTAACCAACCAAATTATTTGTAAAAATTTTTTTAAAGTCTGGACAATTAAGTTATTGTTTCATTAATGTCCCTAATACACTACTGGATTAATAAATCATGATATATCCATAAAACAAAATAAGATGCAAATACTTTTTAAAATAAGAAAGCAAATAATCAAAAAGAAGGAATAAGCGCTAATGAAATAATATGCCACAAAACCCAATATATAATTTAGGCTGGATGCGGTGGCTCATGCCTGTAATCCCAGCACTTTGGGAGGCTGAGGCAGGCAGATCACTTGAGCCCAAGATTTCGAGACCAGCCAGGGTAACATGGTGAAACTGTTTCTACTAAAAAAAATACATATATATATATATTTAGTCCAGCATGGTTGCCAGCGTCTTTAATCTCAGCTACTTGGGTGACTGAAGCATGAGAATCGCTTGAACCAGAGAGGCGGATTTTGCAGTGAGCCGAGATTGCACCACTGCACTCCAGCGAGGGCGACAGAGTAAAACTCTGTCAAAAAAAAAAAAAAAAATACATAATTTAAAGTGGAAAAACAAACAAAAAGTGCAGAAGGGTATGTTTCCACTGTAATCACTTCTTTTTTTTTTTTTTTTTTAAAAAGGAAGATGAAAGGCAGGCTGGGTGTGGTTGCTCATGTCTATAATCCCAACACCTTGGGAGGCCAAGGTAGGAGGATCACTTGAAGCCAGGAGTTCAAGACCAGCCTGGGAAACAAGACTCCACTCTGTCTCTACAAAAATAAAATAAAATTAGCTGGGCCCAATGACATGCAGACTGTATTTCCAGCTACTCCAGAGGCTGAGACGGGAGGATCCTGTGAGCCCAGGACTGCAGTGAGCTATAATCCTGCCACTGCATTTCAGCAGCCTAGGTGATGGAGTGAGATCGTTGTCTCAAAAGAAGAAAAAAGAAAAGAAAAGGAAAGGAAAAGAAAGAAAAGGAAAGAAGGAAGGAAGGAAGGAAGGGAGGGAGGGAGGGAGGGAGGGAGGGAGGGAAGGAAGGAAGGAAGGAAGGAAGGGAGGGAAGGAAGGAAGGAAGGAAGGGGCAAATTCTAAAAAATATATATAGGCGATTTACAATTTGGTGATTGTAAATACGTATAAATATATATATAATTTGGCAATAATAATCTTAGAATATACAAAAAAAAACTAAAACCGCTTCAGAAATTCGAAAAGGTAAAGTGAATGGTTTGGAGTTGGAGGAGACAACGAGATTTTTTACTATGTACTAGATTTCCCTCTTTGAAATTTTCAATGTGAATGTATTTCTTATACAAACAAGGAACAAAATAAAAAATACTATTGAACTGCTATTTAAACTATTTTTAAATTGTTCATATTGATTCGAACATGGCAAATACATTTCAACAAAGTAAGTTAAAAAGAAGTCAGTACTACACAAATATGATAAAAAGAAGACAAATAGATGTAAAAGAAATGTTTAAAATTCAAGTTCTAAATATAAAAAGGCAAAATTGAACAGATGATTTTGACACGTATATTTTATAAAATGGGGACAGTACATAGAATAAAATATTAGGTAAAAATATATATTGAAATTTGTTTATTATAGCATTTATAAGTATTATCAAAATATGGAAATGTAAACACTTGATTTTGGAAATACACTATAGAAGAAAGGTGAATCCATTGTTCCAGTTAGCAAAGTCCTTCTCCAAAAATAGAGAGTAGCCAACATAAACCATAGATTTTGATTTACAGTATTACGTATCCCAAAAGTGTATATTAAAAGTACTTCCAAATAATTAGTGCAAATACAGCGTAACACTAAAAAATAATAATTATGTACAAAGTTATCAACTAAAAAAGAAATTATGAAAGAAAATTTAAGGAGACAAATTGAACTAATTATTTTAAAAGTGTTGGAAGCAAGATTATTTATGACTCACATTGTCTGAAGAGGAGGGACCCTGAGGAAGGCTGGGACTGAAGGCCATGAGGTCTGTCTTGGGTGGGCCCTCCCCAGAGCACACCCTCTGCGGCCTCTGCTGGGAGAATGACCAGCTCCCCACCGCGCTGGAGCACACCAGAGTGGGCTTTACCAGACCACATGCACCCTCGGAGGACGGCGCTGAGCACCGCAACACCGTGTACAGCAGCAGGGTAAGCACCAACAGACTGGACACGGAGCAGATGGCGATGATCAGGTACACGTTGACATCCATCAGTGTCACCTCTGGGCCTGCAATGCCCACCGACGCCCGCGACGACGCCTTTGGTGCCTGGGCGCTTTCCACCAGCGACACCAGCACGGTGGCTGTGGCTGTCAGCGAGGGCTCCCCATGGTCCTTCACCAGCACCAGAAGGCGGTGGCGCGGTGCGTCCGTCTCATCTAGGGCTCGGGTCGTGCTGATCTCGCCAGTGTACAGCCCCACGCGGAACGGGATGCGTGCACTGGCGGCGACAGGTTGAAACTCGTACGAAAGCCACGCGTTGTAGCCTGAGTCAGCGTCAACTGCACGTACCTTCGCCACGACATGGCCCGAGCCCACAGACCGGGGCACAAGCTCGCTCACAGCGCCACCAGTGCCACCCACCCGAGGCGCCAGCAGCACCGGCGCGTTGTCGTTCTCGTCCAGCACGAACACCTGCAGCGTCACGTTGCTGCTCAGAGACGGCACGCCCGCGTCGCGCGCGGTCACCTGGAACTGCAGCAGCTCCAGCTCCTCGTGGTCTAGCGGCTGCAGTGCGTACACCTTGCCGCTCTCCGCGTGCACCGACACGTAGCTCGACAGCGTGCGATCGCCCACCCGCCGCTCCACCAGCGAGTAGGACACCAGCGCGTTCTCCTGCGCGTCCGCGTCCCGCGCAGACACCGTGAAGATGTGGCAGCCCGGTGGGTTGTTCTCCTTCAAGAACACCGTGTACTCGGACTGCGTGAACGCCGGAGCGTTGTCGTTCACGTCGGCCACCTCCACAGACACGCTGGCCGTGGCCCACAGTGAAGGCGAGCCCCCATCCCGCGCAGTCACCACCAGCTCATAGGCCGACACGCTCTCGCGGTCCAGGACGCTGTCCAGCACCAATGAATAGTAATTCTTGAAGGTGGACACCAACTTGAAGGGGACGTGGGGCGTCAAGGAGCAGGTAACCTGTCCATTGACTCCAAAATCTCGGTCAAACACGCTAATCAAAGTGATAACTGTACCTGGCTGGGCATCTTCTGAAACAGGGAGAGACAAGGAAGTGAGAGTCAACTGTGGAGCATTGTCATTTACATCCACAACTTCCACAAGAACTGTACAATGGCCAGCCAGTGGTGGGAAGCCTTTATCGACAGCCTCTACTGGGATCTTGTGTGCTCTACTT
>NW_022319697.1:0-6168 GCF_002776525.5 Piliocolobus tephrosceles
AAGTAGAGCACACAAGATCCCAGTAGAGGCTGTCGATAAAGGCTTCCCACCACTGGCTGGCCATTGTACAGTTCTTGTGGAAGTTGTGGATGTAAATGACAATGCTCCACAGTTGACTCTCACTTCCTTGTCTCTCCCTGTTTCAGAAGATGCCCAGCCAGGTACAGTTATCACTTTGATTAGCGTGTTTGACCGAGATTTTGGAGTCAATGGACAGGTTACCTGCTCCTTGACGCCCCACGTCCCCTTCAAGTTGGTGTCCACCTTCAAGAATTACTATTCATTGGTGCTGGACAGCGTCCTGGACCGCGAGAGCGTGTCGGCCTATGAGCTGGTGGTGACTGCGCGGGATGGGGGCTCGCCTTCACTGTGGGCCACGGCCAGCGTGTCTGTGGAGGTGGCCGACGTGAACGACAACGCTCCGGCGTTCACGCAGTCCGAGTACACGGTGTTCTTGAAGGAGAACAACCCACCGGGCTGCCACATCTTCACGGTGTCTGCGCGGGACGCGGACGCGCAGGAGAACGCGCTGGTGTCCTACTCGCTGGTGGAGCGGCGGGTGGGCGATCGCACGCTGTCGAGCTACGTGTCGGTGCACGCGGAGAGCGGCAAGGTGTACGCACTGCAGCCGCTAGACCACGAGGAGCTGGAGCTGCTGCAGTTCCAGGTGACCGCGCGCGACGCGGGCGTGCCGTCTCTGAGCAGCAACGTGACGCTGCAGGTGTTCGTGCTGGACGAGAACGACAACGCGCCGGTGCTGCTGGCGCCTCGGGTGGGTGGCACTGGTGGCGCTGTGAGCGAGCTTGTGCCCCGGTCTGTGGGCTCGGGCCATGTCGTGGCGAAGGTACGTGCAGTTGACGCTGACTCAGGCTACAACGCGTGGCTTTCGTACGAGTTTCAACCTGTCGCCGCCAGTGCACGCATCCCGTTCCGCGTGGGGCTGTACACTGGCGAGATCAGCACGACCCGAGCCCTAGATGAGACGGACGCACCGCGCCACCGCCTTCTGGTGCTGGTGAAGGACCATGGGGAGCCCTCGCTGACAGCCACAGCCACCGTGCTGGTGTCGCTGGTGGAAAGCGCCCAGGCACCAAAGGCGTCGTCGCGGGCGTCGGTGGGCATTGCAGGCCCAGAGGTGACACTGATGGATGTCAACGTGTACCTGATCATCGCCATCTGCTCCGTGTCCAGTCTGTTGGTGCTTACCCTGCTGCTGTACACGGTGTTGCGGTGCTCAGCGCCGTCCTCCGAGGGTGCATGTGGTCTGGTAAAGCCCACTCTGGTGTGCTCCAGCGCGGTGGGGAGCTGGTCATTCTCCCAGCAGAGGCCGCAGAGGGTGTGCTCTGGGGAGGGCCCACCCAAGACAGACCTCATGGCCTTCAGTCCCAGCCTTCCTCAGGGTCCCTCCTCTTCAGACAATGTGAGTCATAAATAATCTTGCTTCCAACACTTTTAAAATAATTAGTTCAATTTGTCTCCTTAAATTTTCTTTCATAATTTCTTTTTTAGTTGATAACTTTGTACATAATTATTATTTTTTAGTGTTACGCTGTATTTGCACTAATTATTTGGAAGTACTTTTAATATACACTTTTGGGATACGTAATACTGTAAATCAAAATCTATGGTTTATGTTGGCTACTCTCTATTTTTGGAGAAGGACTTTGCTAACTGGAACAATGGATTCACCTTTCTTCTATAGTGTATTTCCAAAATCAAGTGTTTACATTTCCATATTTTGATAATACTTATAAATGCTATAATAAACAAATTTCAATATATATTTTTACCTAATATTTTATTCTATGTACTGTCCCCATTTTATAAAATATACGTGTCAAAATCATCTGTTCAATTTTGCCTTTTTATATTTAGAACTTGAATTTTAAACATTTCTTTTACATCTATTTGTCTTCTTTTTATCATATTTGTGTAGTACTGACTTCTTTTTAACTTACTTTGTTGAAATGTATTTGCCATGTTCGAATCAATATGAACAATTTAAAAATAGTTTAAATAGCAGTTCAATAGTATTTTTTATTTTGTTCCTTGTTTGTATAAGAAATACATTCACATTGAAAATTTCAAAGAGGGAAATCTAGTACATAGTAAAAAATCTCGTTGTCTCCTCCAACTCCAAACCATTCACTTTACCTTTTCGAATTTCTGAAGCGGTTTTAGTTTTTTTTTGTATATTCTAAGATTATTATTGCCAAATTATATATATATTTATACGTATTTACAATCACCAAATTGTAAATCGCCTATATATATTTTTTAGAATTTGCCCCTTCCTTCCTTCCTTCCTTCCCTCCCTTCCTTCCTTCCTTCCTTCCTTCCCTCCCTCCCTCCCTCCCTCCCTCCCTCCCTTCCTTCCTTCCTTCCTTCTTTCCTTTTCTTTCTTTTCCTTTCCTTTTCTTTTCTTTTTTCTTCTTTTGAGACAACGATCTCACTCCATCACCTAGGCTGCTGAAATGCAGTGGCAGGATTATAGCTCACTGCAGTCCTGGGCTCACAGGATCCTCCCGTCTCAGCCTCTGGAGTAGCTGGAAATACAGTCTGCATGTCATTGGGCCCAGCTAATTTTATTTTATTTTTGTAGAGACAGAGTGGAGTCTTGTTTCCCAGGCTGGTCTTGAACTCCTGGCTTCAAGTGATCCTCCTACCTTGGCCTCCCAAGGTGTTGGGATTATAGACATGAGCAACCACACCCAGCCTGCCTTTCATCTTCCTTTTTAAAAAAAAAAAAAAAAAAGAAGTGATTACAGTGGAAACATACCCTTCTGCACTTTTTGTTTGTTTTTCCACTTTAAATTATGTATTTTTTTTTTTTTTTTTGACAGAGTTTTACTCTGTCGCCCTCGCTGGAGTGCAGTGGTGCAATCTCGGCTCACTGCAAAATCCGCCTCTCTGGTTCAAGCGATTCTCATGCTTCAGTCACCCAAGTAGCTGAGATTAAAGACGCTGGCAACCATGCTGGACTAAATATATATATATATGTATTTTTTTTAGTAGAAACAGTTTCACCATGTTACCCTGGCTGGTCTCGAAATCTTGGGCTCAAGTGATCTGCCTGCCTCAGCCTCCCAAAGTGCTGGGATTACAGGCATGAGCCACCGCATCCAGCCTAAATTATATATTGGGTTTTGTGGCATATTATTTCATTAGCGCTTATTCCTTCTTTTTGATTATTTGCTTTCTTATTTTAAAAAGTATTTGCATCTTATTTTGTTTTATGGATATATCATGATTTATTAATCCAGTAGTGTATTAGGGACATTAATGAAACAATAACTTAATTGTCCAGACTTTAAAAAAATTTTTACAAATAATTTGGTTGGTTAAAAAAAGATAGTTAACTGGGCGTGGTGGCATACACCTCTAATCCCAGCATTTCAGGAGGCTGAGTCAGGAGGATTCCTTCAGTCTAGGAGTTTGAGACCAGCTTGTGCATCTTTTGTAGAGACTTTGTAAAATTAGCTGTGCATGGTGATGTGTGTCTGTAGTGTCAGCTACTCAAGAGGCTGAGGTGGGAGGATCACTTGAGCCTAGGAGCTCCAAGTGCAGTTATCATGCCACTGAACTTCAGTCTAGGTGACAGAGCAATACCTTGCCTCAAAAATAAAATAAAATGAAATAATAAAATAAAATAAAATAAAACCCAGAACTGATGATCAATTTTCACGGTTCCTAATATTCTAATATACTTTAGGAAATTGTTTTAGGATGTTACTGTTTTCTTTTCAATGTGAATAAGGGTAGAGGTATACAAAGTCAAAAATCTGTTTGGTAATCAGTATAATTATTTACCGTTGAGCAGTAATATGTCATTCACCACAAGCAGACCAAGTTTGCTGCTCTTGTTGAAAGAATATTGTTTTGTGGAAAAATCTATAAATATCTTTGACCTCCAAAGATGGTAATTGTAATTCTGTTTTCATTGCTTTGTTTTTATGCTTACATGCATGTATATTTAAAACCTTCCTAGCATATTATTAAGAAAGTTTTAAATACCCTAAATAGGAATTCCCTAAATTGGGAAATACTTGAAGTTGATAGGGGATCCTCCTTAGCCACCAAACTGTATTCATCAATTATTATTATCATTATTATTATTATTGTTGAGACAGGGTCTCACTGTGTAGCCCAGGATGCAGTGCAGTGGCACAATCTGGGCTCACTGCAACCTCTGCCTCCTGGGCTCAAGTGATCTTCCTACCTCAGCCTCCAAAGTTGCTGGGACTACAGGCGCACACCACCATACTCAGCTAATTTTTGTATTTTTTGTAGAGATGGGATCTTACCATGTTGCCCAGGCTGGTCTCAAACTCCTGAAATATCGAGAAATACTATTTTCTTTACAAATTGTTTGCTACTATTTAGAGTCAACTACAGAAATATTTTTTGTGTAAATAATGTGATGAGAAATTTAAATTATTTCACAGAAAATGCCCTTATTCACCTTTCCTATTTTACCTTTGTTTTTGGTAAGAATTTTGTAGAAATTCAGAGGAGCTCTTAATCATCTACAATGAAGGCATTCATGGAGAATTTACTTTTGAGGTGGACTTTGAAAGATGAATAGAATTTTGACACATAAAGATGAAGTAATAGAAGAAAAACCTTGAACAAAGAGTGTACCAAGAAAGAGACAACATGTTTTCTGTAAAATATGACTCATATTGGAAAACGGTTAGCCTTAGCATTGAGAAGATTGGCTCATGGTCATGTAGCCTGTCTCCCAGATGGAAGTCTAATGTCTTGACAATTGGTCAATAGAAAGATAAGCTTGCTGAAGATTTTAGTGCAATCGAGTGAAAGCTGTACTAATAAAGACAGAAATTATCTCACATGAAAGGAGAGATGGAATGTATACAAACTTTAAATATGGTAGGCAAGGGAAAAGAAATCATAAAAATACATATGAGTAAGTGTGGAGAATCGCCATGCTATAAAAATTGTGATTTTTAAAAATGATTTGGGTTTTGTATGATTATTGATTAGATATTCTTCTAACTTCGGTTGACTCATTTTCTAGGCAATGTTAGGGTATACAGGTTAAAATGTCAGGTAGAAAATGAAAATAGGGGGTTGCAGATATGGAGTTAAGAATACTTCAAATAATAGGCTAGTCTAAAGCCCTGGAAATAGAAATGTTAAATAAAAAGATTGGGGAAAAAAGGTTAAAGGCATAATTCTGGAAAATACTCACTTTTTGGAGCAGAAGAAAGATGAAGAACTAACAAACAAGCCAATGGTGGAAATACTACTAGAGTTTGACATGTCAGAGAAATCATAGAGGAAAATGTTTTAAGTGAAAGGCTGAATTTAACAAGCTATAGAGATATCGGGAAATAGTGTAAAGAATATGCACATACATTTTTATTACTTTAGTAAGTAAAACTGTTCAGGCAATTTGACATTTATTGAATAAAGAAAAGCAGAAATTTAACAATAAGAACACAAGAAGATAAAATGCAGAAAAGTTAGAATTATATGCTCACTTCAGAGTAATATATGCCAGTGTTTCTGGTGACCAAATAAATATTAATGCATTTCTTCCACACGAAACTATGGAGGACAGTTTACATTTCTGATATCATGACATACAGGTCATACTTTATTATTAATTGATACGATATTTAAAATATTGGGAAGAAATTCCTTTCCTTATGAAGAAGAAATCCCTAGATGAAACTAATGTAAGGAGCCAGACAGTATGAATACCTCTGCAATTGATAAAGTTAAGGATTTACTATTAAAGTATGATAAAGAAATAGAAAGTGCATGAAAGAACCCAGGTATTGCGGAGGTAATTCATGTAATCATTACCTTTTGAAGCCACATGATGTCGCTGTCTACCAAGAAGTTCTGGTTAGCCAAGGTTCAAAGTCCTTCCTCTGACAGCATCTGTCTCTAAAGGCTGAAAAATGGGAGATGCAGCGGAATTGAATTAAAAGACGCCAGAAAGTACAGTCGTTCATCTTTATATTAAGATAAGATTTTCTAATAGGAAACGACTATTTAACATGGTTTGTCACTGGCGAGGAGACCTGGGATCCCGGCGACTACTACTCTCGCTTCTGCTTCTAGCAGCCTGGAGGGTGGGGAGCGGCCAACTCCATTACTTTGTCCCCGAGGAGGCCAAACACGGCACCTTCGTGGGCC
>NW_022319699.1:0-4758 GCF_002776525.5 Piliocolobus tephrosceles
TCCAGCCCCAGGTCCTGCGCGATGCGGCCCACGAAGGTGCCGTGTTTAGCCTCCTCGGGGACCGAGTAGTGGAGCTGGCCTCTCCCCGCCTCCCAAGCTGCTAGAATTATAATAAACAGCAGTAGATGTCGGCCCCCTGGGTGGTATCCACTCCGGCACACCATTTCAGATTATTGGCGTTTTTTTTTTTTCTAGTCAGCAAAACCTGCCTCCGAATTTATAGGAATGTTTTTATCCCTTCATTTCAATCTCGATGTGTGGCCATTGATGTGCATCTGAAGAGTGAAAGAGAGTGGAGTGTCTTTCCAGTGCGAATGACTTCCTTTTGTTGATTATGAAAGAATTTGCGGTAAAGAGCGACATCATGTGGCCCAAATGGTAAGTAAGAATTACAAACTATTAATCGGTTGAAAAGTTTTATTTCAAACTCTGAATTTTTTTCTTCATTGTTGTTAAAGGTTAAAATAGCATTTCTCATGCTTGTTAGAAGCATTCTCAGGCGACTGATGGCTTTTGAATACTTAGCGTGAACATAATTGTAGCTTCCTCATGCCTTAGAAAACCTTTTTTTCACACAGTTTTAAATAAAGACAAAAACCTAAGTGACAACATGAATCTAAACAACTGCAAGTTTAAATTCCTTTGATCTGGATCCCAGGATTCAGTACCCCTTGTTAAGAAAAATCCTGTACTCTTTTAGCGACCCAGGATCTCAAGAATCTACTGATTGATGAAAGAGAAACTTAGAAAGGTGTGTGTGTGTGTGTGTGTGTGTGTGTGTGTGTGTTTTCTTTTTAGGAGGCAAGAAACGTTAGCACCTATCCAGACACTTTTCTTGGGAAAACAAAATAAGAGAAGGTTTGGGGAATCTTTGAAGGGGAAGAATTTGAATCATGTGAACTTTCTGAGGAGGAAGTATTCTGAATTTTTTGCTTTAGCAGAATCTATATATACTGTTTCAGGAGTTCATGATTTTATATTTGTTTCCTCATTCTATCCTTTCAAACACTTGTGTGTTATGATATATGCCTATTTATACAATCTCAAATATGATTTGTATTATTTCTTTTATAATATAAGTTTATTTTATTAGATAAATTTCAGTGCTCAGCCATCTCACATAAAGCAGCCCTTTGATCAAGTCTTGAGTTATTTCATCCTTTTTGGATCTACCTTACTGTGTTAGTTTTCTTGAATGTTTCACTCCAGTGTTCCCAACGGCAATGTAAACTAATTGTGTCTGTATTCAGATGTTTTCCTAAATAAGTGTTCATAATTGCTGCTTTCCTGGAGTATTGCAGTGGCTTCTTATTGTGTAACCTGTCCATTCCTATTTCATTCTCCTTCATTTAATCCTTGCAGTCATTTTCCTTAAACACTTTTGATTCCCATTGCTTCACACTTTTTGACAGCTTTCAAACGACTTTTGAAGAGTGTCAAAATTACTTGTCTAGTACTCAAAGTTACCCAGAAGGTTTTTCTCATATTACTTTTCTTGCTTTATATCACAGTCTCTCTTATAGGAACCATGTGCTTTACCCAAAGTTGACTATTCCTTTTTCTAGGTACATTTGGAATTTTCCGTGTACTCACTTAAGTTACTCTGTTCTCAAGAATACCTATTAGTCTCCATATTCTCCCAGGGAAAATTCTTTCCATTTTATAACCAGCAAAACATCATGACTCTTCATGGACTCCTTCAACAAGGGAAAAAGGCAAATACTTTTTTTCTATTCCCATAATACTGTGATGTACCTTTCTAGCACCTCTTACAATATTCTTCCTTTTACTATCGTATTTATGTAGGATACTTATCTTTATTTATCTATTAAATTTGAAGCCAGGGACTGAGTCTTGTTAATTCGATGATTCTCAGCAGGCACAGTGTGATACTCTTAAAAGACCCCCCTAGAAACTTTAAAAAAAAATTTACTCACTAGCAATGCTACAGTTCTCTACTTCCTAAGAAAGTATGCTGTTTTGAGGTTGTTAGATATCATTATCTACACAAATGGTGATCTTCAGTATAATCAGAGACAATTCTGCCACTCTTAAGTATGTAGAGGTAGTTTTTGAAATTTTGGTGCAATATTAATTACATGCTTAAAAATTATCATGTACTTCTTTTAGAAAACAGAAAATACTAGGAATGGTTTCTGCCATTTCAAGAATGGAAAATGCTCACATTAGGGAACACAAACCTCAACTCAGTCCTCTAATGGCCCTTAAGCAACTTTTAAATGTGGGCAAATACACCATTCATGCTTAACATAGTCTAATATTTCCTGGGAACGTGGACAACACAAAAAGTCAAAATCACCTTCAGGAAATCACTGAGGACTCAGCAGTTCAAATGTCTTTTGAATTCATAAAACATTTCCACTGTCCAAGTCTTAATTCAATTTTCAACTTTGAAACACACATTTTAAATTACTTTTAATGTGGAACGTGGCATTTAAAATGTTAGAGACATCTCGGATTAATTTGGTAATTATGGCCTCACTATGAATAACAAAAATTCAATCTTTACATAAAATGAAAACAATATGGAATCCATAATGAGAGTTTCCTAACATAAAATGACATGAAGTTTTTATTTTCCTCTTCGGAAAACTAGTAGCAAATTTTATTAAGCACTTACTATTTGGTAAACACAGCTATAAGCACCTTACAGTATCAACTTACTAAAGCTTTATGAAAATTCTATCATTGAAACTAGTGTTTATCATACCAACTTTACAGAGGAAACTGAAATGGAGGTGAAACAATCCATCCACAAAACAAAATTGGTAGCAATGAAGTTTAGGCAAGGTAGGATAGCACCAAAAGTCACACTTAATCACTACTTTTTGCTGCTTTTCATTTAAAGAAATAATGAATAACCAAGCATAGTGACTCACACCTATAATCTTAGTACTCTGGGAGGCCAAGGTGGGCAGATCACTTGCAACCAGTAGTTTGAGACCAGCCTGGGAAACATGGAGAAACCCCATTTCTACAAAAAAAAAAAAAAAAAAAAAAAAAAGGCGGAGGGCATGATGGTGCTGTGTGTAGTCCCAGCTACTCCAGTGGCTGAGGTGAGAGAATCACTTGAGCCCAGGAACTTGAGGGTGCAGTGAGCCATTATTGCACCACTGTACTCCAGCCTGGGTGACAGAGCAAGACCCTGTCACACACACACACACACAGAAAATAGTGAATAGTTTAAATTACTGTGTAGAAACAATGAAAACATTAATACAAAAAATAGATTTAGACTCCACGAAGAGAAGACCATCAAATGAAATTCAAACAGAAATAAGAGAGCTGCAGTGCCAGAGGAATGCAGTTTTCATATAAATTTACTTGATCACAAAGTCCAAAATCTCTTGAATCACTATTTTTCCAGTATTTAGATCAGTAGTAAATAAATCAACCATAACAACCAGAAGTATTCAGGCTGATAATTATTGTTTTTGTCCTTTATTCCTCAATGGTTTAAAAGGGGGACAATAAATAAACACTATTGTCTCCTGGAACCACAAGTCTGAAAAGGGAACCACAGATAAAAAGTATGATGATCAGAGTTCTTACACAAAATGGATAAAATCAAAGTGTTAATAAAAGTCTCAGCAGAAAAACATTGAAATGGAAAGTGTAAAAGCATAATTGATACAGCGGTGCTCAAATATCAATATATGATCAAAAAAGAGTATATGTAAAAATATTTTCCTACAGCTCAAAGGCAAACAAATGAAAATCCTATATAATTAATCAGAAAAAAATGCTACTAAGAATCTGAATTAAAATGCAACAGAAAACGACATGTCCCAGAATATTTTGGTTTGAAGACAAAAATTCTGAGGTGCAGATTGTGGACAATGATTTCTAATTCCACTTAAATTATAAATATTAGAGAAGCAAAGAGATTATAATAAGAAACAGAATAAAATGAAAATACGTAAATTTTGTTAAATTAATTAAAATTAAAAACAGAAATATAGAAAACAAATCTGCGGAAAAAATTATGAATTTAAAATAAAAATTAACTGTTAATTATGAAAATTCACTTACTTTGGCATCATGATCTTCATTTAAAGCCTGCTTCTCCGCCCTACCCATAACAGGACAAGGTGAAAGGCTCGGGCTGAAGGCCATGAGATCCATCTTGGGTGGGCCCTCCTCAGAGCACACCCTCTGCCTCCTCTGCTGCGAGTATGACCAGCTCCCCACCGCGCTGGAGCACACCAGCGTGGGCTTGCCCGCCGTGCACGCGCCCTCGGCGGGCGGCGCCAAGCACCGCAGCGCGGTGTACAGCAGTAGCGTGAGGACCAGCAGGCTGGATACCCCACAGATGGCGATGATCAGGTAGACGTTGACATTCACCAGCGCCGCCTCTGGCCCCGCGGTGCCCACCGACAACCGCGATGACGCTTTTGGAGCCTGGCCATTCTCCACCAGCGATACCAGCACCGTGGCTGTGGCCGTCAGCGCCGGCTCACCGTGGTCTTTCACCAGCACCAGCAGCCGGTGGCGCGGAGAGTCTGCTTCGTCCAGGACACGAGTCGTGCTGATCTCGCCCGTGTACAGCCCCACGCGAAACGGGAAGCGAGCACTGCTTGCCACTGGCTGCAGCTCATACGAAAGCCACGCGTTGTAGCCCGAGTCGGCGTCCACTGCGCGCACTTTCGCCACCACTTGGCCCACACCCACCGACCGCGGCAACAGCTCGCTCACTGCACCACCAGTGCCACCCACCCGAGGCGCCAGCAGCACCGG
>NW_022319700.1:0-5921 GCF_002776525.5 Piliocolobus tephrosceles
GAACAGGCGCGGCACCAGCTCCGCCAGCTCCAGCCCCAGGTCCTGCGTGATACGGCCCACGAAGGAGCCGTGTTTGGCCTCCTCGTAGACGGAGTAGTGGAGCTGACCGCTCCCCACTTCCCAGGCTGCGAGGAGAAGAAGCGAGAGCAGCGGACACTGGACCCCCAGGCAGCTACATCTGGAAACCATCTTATGCTTCTCTTGTTTTACAAATCGACGAATCAGCGGTATAGAATGCACATACGATCTGACATTTTCTGTCCTATTTCTTACATCTATTTTTTATCAAAATGGCTGAGCTCTCAGAATGAAGCTACTTCCTAGTCCTTGAGAAACTGGCAGATGCCTTTGTACTAAAAGCTATTTTGTGGACCACAGCGACATCCGGTGGCTTTAGGTGTAAGTACAAGTCCATGAGTTCACAACTTTTCTTTCATTCGTATGTTAATTCTTTTTTTAATGTATTTTTATGTCTACGGATTTTCAAAGCCTCACATTACGTCTCTTTATAGTTAATAATAATAAATGTTGATCCCACGTGCAATGTTTTCTTAAATGTAGAATCTCAGAGTAGTGATTTCTTCCCTAACCACGATTATAAATAGCTGAATTTCAAAATGCCCTTAATATTTGCATACTACTGAGTATACTAATAGTTTATTAAATGATAAGTTTAATTCCCTTTAAGTTCTGACACTTAACTTACTTCTCTTTCTCATTATTTTGAGATTTAATAAAGTTTGTTTAGACACTAATGTCAAGCATCAACTATCTGTGAGGTGTTTATAACTCCGAAGATCTAGTCATCACTAGAATTTAGAGATCATTAGCTTCAACATCGGACATTTCTCATTTAGATTCCTGTTATCCTACTCGCTAGCCACATGACTTGGGAAAATCATTTAACCTCTTTCTGCTCCATGTTCCAATTTTATAACTTTGGCCTAATACTAATATGGTGGTTGTGTGAATTATAATATATTAAGTGCTTGTAGTAGTACCTTAAGGAGAGTGAATGATTCATAAATGGAAACTATTCTCAGGCCTCAATTTGGCCACAGTTGTTTTCATGAGGTTCAATACTAAATTTGGCTCATCAGGCAAAATTATTACCTATAGAATGCCTTAATTATTGCTACTGCACAGGCTGAGAGGGGTGGTTTCCGTATTTAAGAAAACAGAAAAGTACTGTTACAGAAAAATCCTTTATACAAGGAGAAGTTTCATTTTATAATATCTTATATGGGCAAAAAGAATCTTAATTATAATTCTAAATAAAGTAATTAACAAATTTATTATTTCTGCTTTCAGAGACAAATGCTTTCAACCCTGTTATATTTATACTTTTCAAATGCTCAAAAGACACAGTTCTGAAATGTATCTAATAATTTTATCAATGTCAATGAAGTTTTTCATTACCATTTGCGGTAAAAATATTTTTTCTCTCTCAAAGTTCTTGAAATCAAATATTCAGGAATGAAAATGTAATATATCTGTGCTGCTGAAAAAACTTGGGTTTTCTATCTTTCCAAGAAAGGAAAACTGAATAACAGAAATTTTCGTCCTACACAAGGGTTAATTTATTTTATTTAATGATGTTTTGGCTTTTCTAAAGAATATTTTTAAATGTGTCAATAACTTTAAACTTTTTTATTAAAATCTGAATGACAGAGCAACAATATTTATAAATAAGAAAACTGACAGAAATGGGTGTCACTTAATCCATCAGTTTACGTGTCCTACTAAATTCTGTTTCTATACTTCTCTACTCCTTTGGAATGCCTCTTGCATCAAAATTCCTTCAAATTCTGATTTTAGAGATTACTTTTTTATAAACCTTGAATTAAAATGTAATGAGCTACGTATCAAAATACCAACGTTTGTTTTAGCAATCTGGAGTGTAAAATAAGTTTGCCATTGATCAATCATCTCTACACACAAAATAATAAAAACTAAACTCAATTTCTACTAATGTACATTTTATACCAAGTAATAATATAAATATCCCAATGTAGATGTCTAACATTGAATAAAAAGTAGGGAGTAGTTAAATTACTCTTTTTATTTTATTTTATTTTTTTAAGACAGAATCTTGCTGTCACCCAGGCTGAAGTGCAGTGGTGTCATCACAGTTCACTGCAGCCTCAATGCCCCAGGCTCAAGCGATTCTCCAACCTCAGCCTCCTGAGTAGTTGGGACTACAGATGTGTGCCACTATGCCCAGCTAATTTTTTTTTTTTTTTTGGTGGAGACTAACATTGGTCTCACTACATTGGTCTCAAACTGCTGGGCTCAAGGGACCCTCCCACCTTGGCCGCCCAAAATGTTGGGATTACGGGTGTCAGGCCACCACATCTTTTTAGATTACAGAAACTTGCACATCAAGTATTAAATAGGGCTACGGATCTAAAATTTCAGTTGTACGAGAATCATCTCAGGTGTGCTTTAAAATGAAAATTTGCTCATACTACCCATTTCAGAGTTTCTGAGGTGGTCTTAAACCAGAACATTCAATGAGGACTTAGGTGCTGCTAATGCAGTAGCATTAGCAGGTCTAAGGATAGGTTGACCATAGGCCCCAATTTGTCTGGAACAGGCTCAGTTTAGGTCTGTGATCTTGTATACTTACTTACAGCACCCCCTTTGCTCTCAAATTGTCTAAGATATTGGGTGATAACTTAGTTTTCCCTATATAGTAATTACAACTTGAAAAGAGCTGGCATAGGAGGAGCTTCATTATTGTTTCATGATTCTGACTTGAATTGAGGAATGTTAACTACAGATGCATATAAAGAGAGCTATTGGGCAAAATAGGGAAGTGTCTGTTCTACTCTCACCTCTCTGTTTTGAACTTGACAGCCTGTTTTGAATTTTACATTCTCTGGATCCCAGTGAGTTCATGTTTGCTAATGACCTCAAAAGATAAATTTATTACTAAGGTGTTCACAGCCCTTCTGAGAATTTGCGTATGATGAGAGCTTATACTCTGAGAGAGAATAGAGATTAATATGAAGGACTAAATTACCAATTCCATCAACACAGCCATCAATAATAAAGAATACATTTTATGATTATTGATGACATAGTAAATGCTTAGTAAGTACTAGCTCTAAGGAGACCGGAGGACTTAGGGCGGGGGACAAATGACATCTGTAGCCTCCCTCTATTCACATCAAATAATCAAATACCTGGGCCCAAGTTTAAATGACACATGAAACTTGAAAAATGTGCAAAGACAAAGATACTTGAAAGTATAAGCCTCTATTCAAGGTGAGTTGTGCTGATAGACAGATGTAGATAGGCTTAATGACAGGAGCTCAGAGACCATTCAAGTTTTGAAAGAAAATGACCAAAAAAAAAAACTGGGCACGGTGACTCACACCTTTAATCCCAGCACTTTGGGAGGCCGAGGTGGGAAGATCACAAGGTCAGGAGTTCGAGACCAGCCTGGCCAACATGATGAAACCCCATCTCTACTAAAAATACAAAAATTACCCAGGCATGGTGGCACATGCCTGTAATCCCAGCTACTCAGGAGGCTGAGGCAGGAGAATTGCCTGAACCCAGGAGGCAGAGGTTGCAGTGAGCGGAGATCATGCCACTGCCCACCAGCCTGGGTGGTAGAAAAAGACTCCGTCTCAGAAAAAAAAAAAAAAAAGAAAGAAAAAGAAAGACAAAAAACATGTAATATTGTAGCATATTCCAAATGTGTGTTTTAAGAGAAAATTTAAAAATTAAAATATTTTGATTTAAATAAATGTTACTTGCATTTTCATAGTTATTATTGTGGCTCTATTCTCAAGGCCATTCTGATCTTTCTCCACTAAGTTTTTAATTAAGTAATACCTTGTAAAATATCTGACATAATATTAAATAAAATAGCTGAAAGAGAAAGAAAAATATAAACCACATAACAAAAACTCAACAGGCGAAATTTTTAAAACCGTAAATTAGAAAACAAACAAATAGCTTGCACTAAAGATAGAGTGTAGAAAACCACCATTTTGAAAGTCACATACTACAATTCAGGAAATATAACAGGTAGTGACATTAAAGAGGCAAATCTCATATCCAGATTTCTGCCTTGTGTTACAAATGAGCTGAGAGGAGAAAAAGAGTTTTTTTTTTAAACCGGATTTCTGTCTTATGGATTACTAACAGAAAAAGTTAATTCTCATCTAAACTGATAAGGGTAATGTTTTAAGTCATAGACTATGAATTTCAAAAGAACCCAAAATTTTGAATCTTTACATGGCTGATCATTTTATCACTAAATGGAGAAAATTTCAATTAAAAGGAGAATGTCTTCCTGAAGAAAGAAAACATTTGTTAAAAAAGTATTTTCTCCAATTTCTGTAAACAGAATTTCAAAAAACTTTCTAAGTGTAGACAAAATTTCAGTCAACATTTCCCGAATTATCTACATTGTCAGGCATTTAAAAACATGTTTTATACAAGTTGAAATGAAGGCTGTGTTTATAACATTTATTGACATAATTTGATTCCTAAAGTGGAGCAACCGTTCTCTAAAGTTTAGGGGAAGTTTCTTATCAAAATGATAGATACTGAGGGATGCTGAACAATCAGATGTTAACACAGTCTCCGTCCAGAGAAATGTAGAGAACTACAAACTTAACAAGGTAACAATTGCTATATATTTTGCTTGGGTTTCTTATAAACAATAAAAGTAGATTAAAATACTATGCATCATTTAGAAATAAATAAATGATAGTGATGTTAATGTTTAATGAATGACTAACAGCTAAATTGGTTTTCAAGTGTTATGGCAGCATAGCATCAGAAATTCAATGTCATTTTAATCACAAATTTAAATAAAATCGATTCAGCACCCAATAAATATCTATTTAATATACGATTTATAATTCTCACTAGAAGTCAAGACAAAGTCGGCTCCAATATTAAGGGGTTTACTTTATAAGAAAAAAATCTGCTGGATTTCTAGAAAAATGAATAAAACTATTTGAATGGCCCCTGGGAGTAATTGAAAATATCTTTCAAGAAAAAATAAATAATTATATAAATAAATAAAATGCTAGAACAACCCACCTTCCCAGATAAATCTGAAGAAGCAGAGGGTTCTCCCATTCGCTCTGTAGATCCAGCACAAGGAGAAAGGCCCGGGCTGAAAGCCATGAGGTCGGTCTTCGGTGGACCCTCCCCAGAGCACACCCTCTGCCTCCTCTGCTGCGAGTACGACCAACTCCCCACCTCGCTGGAACACACCAGCGTAGGCTTGCCCAGCGTGCACTCTCCCTCGGTGGGCAGCGCGGAGCATCGCAGCGCAGTGTACAGCAGCAGCGTGAGGACCAACAGGCTGGACACGGCGCAGATGGCGATGATCAGGTACACGTTGACATCCACCAGCGTCACCTCGGGGCCCGTGGCGCCCACTGACGCCCGCGACGATGCCTTTGGCGCCTGGCCGCTGTCCACCAGCGACACCAGCACAGTGGCCGTGGCTGTCAGCGCTGGCTCCCCGTGGTCTTTCACCAGCACCAGTAGGCGGTGGCGCGGTGCGTCCGTCTCATCTAGGGCTCGTGTCGTGCTGATCTCGCCAGTGTACAACCCCACGCGGAACGGGATGCGCGCGCTGACCGTTTCTGGCTGCACCTCGTATGAAAGCCACGCGTTGTAGCCTGAGTCGGCGTCCACTGCGCGCACCTTCCCCACCACCACGCCGGCGCCCACCGACCGCAGCACCAGTTCGCTCACTGCGCCATCAGTGCCCCTCATCTGAGGTGCCAGCAGCGCCGGCGCATTGTCATTCTCGTCCAGCACGAACACCTGCAGCGTAACGTTGCTACCCAGAGGCGGCACGCCCGCGTCGCGCGCGCTCACCTGGAACTGCAGCAGCTCCAGCTCCTCGTGGTCCAGCGGCTGCAGCGCGTACACCTTGCCGC
>NW_022319701.1:0-4758 GCF_002776525.5 Piliocolobus tephrosceles
CCGGTGCTGCTGGCGCCTCGGGTGGGTGGCACTGGTGGTGCAGTGAGCGAGCTGTTGCCGCGGTCGGTGGGTGTGGGCCAAGTGGTGGCGAAAGTGCGCGCAGTGGACGCCGACTCGGGCTACAACGCGTGGCTTTCGTATGAGCTGCAGCCAGTGGCAAGCAGTGCTCGCTTCCCGTTTCGCGTGGGGCTGTACACGGGCGAGATCAGCACGACTCGTGTCCTGGACGAAGCAGACTCTCCGCGCCACCGGCTGCTGGTGCTGGTGAAAGACCACGGTGAGCCGGCGCTGACGGCCACAGCCACGGTGCTGGTATCGCTGGTGGAGAATGGCCAGGCTCCAAAAGCGTCATCGCGGTTGTCGGTGGGCACCGCGGGGCCAGAGGCGGCGCTGGTGAATGTCAACGTCTACCTGATCATCGCCATCTGTGGGGTATCCAGCCTGCTGGTCCTCACGCTACTGCTGTACACCGCGCTGCGGTGCTTGGCGCCGCCCGCCGAGGGCGCGTGCACGGCGGGCAAGCCCACGCTGGTGTGCTCCAGCGCGGTGGGGAGCTGGTCATACTCGCAGCAGAGGAGGCAGAGGGTGTGCTCTGAGGAGGGCCCACCCAAGATGGATCTCATGGCCTTCAGCCCGAGCCTTTCACCTTGTCCTGTTATGGGTAGGGCGGAGAAGCAGGCTTTAAATGAAGATCATGATGCCAAAGTAAGTGAATTTTCATAATTAACAGTTAATTTTTATTTTAAATTCATAATTTTTTCCGCAGATTTGTTTTCTATATTTCTGTTTTTAATTTTAATTAATTTAACAAAATTTACGTATTTTCATTTTATTCTGTTTCTTATTATAATCTCTTTGCTTCTCTAATATTTATAATTTAAGTGGAATTAGAAATCATTGTCCACAATCTGCACCTCAGAATTTTTGTCTTCAAACCAAAATATTCTGGGACATGTCGTTTTCTGTTGCATTTTAATTCAGATTCTTAGTAGCATTTTTTTCTGATTAATTATATAGGATTTTCATTTGTTTGCCTTTGAGCTGTAGGAAAATATTTTTACATATACTCTTTTTTGATCATATATTGATATTTGAGCACCGCTGTATCAATTATGCTTTTACACTTTCCATTTCAATGTTTTTCTGCTGAGACTTTTATTAACACTTTGATTTTATCCATTTTGTGTAAGAACTCTGATCATCATACTTTTTATCTGTGGTTCCCTTTTCAGACTTGTGGTTCCAGGAGACAATAGTGTTTATTTATTGTCCCCCTTTTAAACCATTGAGGAATAAAGGACAAAAACAATAATTATCAGCCTGAATACTTCTGGTTGTTATGGTTGATTTATTTACTACTGATCTAAATACTGGAAAAATAGTGATTCAAGAGATTTTGGACTTTGTGATCAAGTAAATTTATATGAAAACTGCATTCCTCTGGCACTGCAGCTCTCTTATTTCTGTTTGAATTTCATTTGATGGTCTTCTCTTCGTGGAGTCTAAATCTATTTTTTGTATTAATGTTTTCATTGTTTCTACACAGTAATTTAAACTATTCACTATTTTCTGTGTGTGTGTGTGTGTGACAGGGTCTTGCTCTGTCACCCAGGCTGGAGTACAGTGGTGCAATAATGGCTCACTGCACCCTCAAGTTCCTGGGCTCAAGTGATTCTCTCACCTCAGCCACTGGAGTAGCTGGGACTACACACAGCACCATCATGCCCTCCGCCTTTTTTTTTTTTTTTTTTTTTTTTTTGTAGAAATGGGGTTTCTCCATGTTTCCCAGGCTGGTCTCAAACTACTGGTTGCAAGTGATCTGCCCACCTTGGCCTCCCAGAGTACTAAGATTATAGGTGTGAGTCACTATGCTTGGTTATTCATTATTTCTTTAAATGAAAAGCAGCAAAAAGTAGTGATTAAGTGTGACTTTTGGTGCTATCCTACCTTGCCTAAACTTCATTGCTACCAATTTTGTTTTGTGGATGGATTGTTTCACCTCCATTTCAGTTTCCTCTGTAAAGTTGGTATGATAAACACTAGTTTCAATGATAGAATTTTCATAAAGCTTTAGTAAGTTGATACTGTAAGGTGCTTATAGCTGTGTTTACCAAATAGTAAGTGCTTAATAAAATTTGCTACTAGTTTTCCGAAGAGGAAAATAAAAACTTCATGTCATTTTATGTTAGGAAACTCTCATTATGGATTCCATATTGTTTTCATTTTATGTAAAGATTGAATTTTTGTTATTCATAGTGAGGCCATAATTACCAAATTAATCCGAGATGTCTCTAACATTTTAAATGCCACGTTCCACATTAAAAGTAATTTAAAATGTGTGTTTCAAAGTTGAAAATTGAATTAAGACTTGGACAGTGGAAATGTTTTATGAATTCAAAAGACATTTGAACTGCTGAGTCCTCAGTGATTTCCTGAAGGTGATTTTGACTTTTTGTGTTGTCCACGTTCCCAGGAAATATTAGACTATGTTAAGCATGAATGGTGTATTTGCCCACATTTAAAAGTTGCTTAAGGGCCATTAGAGGACTGAGTTGAGGTTTGTGTTCCCTAATGTGAGCATTTTCCATTCTTGAAATGGCAGAAACCATTCCTAGTATTTTCTGTTTTCTAAAAGAAGTACATGATAATTTTTAAGCATGTAATTAATATTGCACCAAAATTTCAAAAACTACCTCTACATACTTAAGAGTGGCAGAATTGTCTCTGATTATACTGAAGATCACCATTTGTGTAGATAATGATATCTAACAACCTCAAAACAGCATACTTTCTTAGGAAGTAGAGAACTGTAGCATTGCTAGTGAGTAAATTTTTTTTTAAAGTTTCTAGGGGGGTCTTTTAAGAGTATCACACTGTGCCTGCTGAGAATCATCGAATTAACAAGACTCAGTCCCTGGCTTCAAATTTAATAGATAAATAAAGATAAGTATCCTACATAAATACGATAGTAAAAGGAAGAATATTGTAAGAGGTGCTAGAAAGGTACATCACAGTATTATGGGAATAGAAAAAAAGTATTTGCCTTTTTCCCTTGTTGAAGGAGTCCATGAAGAGTCATGATGTTTTGCTGGTTATAAAATGGAAAGAATTTTCCCTGGGAGAATATGGAGACTAATAGGTATTCTTGAGAACAGAGTAACTTAAGTGAGTACACGGAAAATTCCAAATGTACCTAGAAAAAGGAATAGTCAACTTTGGGTAAAGCACATGGTTCCTATAAGAGAGACTGTGATATAAAGCAAGAAAAGTAATATGAGAAAAACCTTCTGGGTAACTTTGAGTACTAGACAAGTAATTTTGACACTCTTCAAAAGTCGTTTGAAAGCTGTCAAAAAGTGTGAAGCAATGGGAATCAAAAGTGTTTAAGGAAAATGACTGCAAGGATTAAATGAAGGAGAATGAAATAGGAATGGACAGGTTACACAATAAGAAGCCACTGCAATACTCCAGGAAAGCAGCAATTATGAACACTTATTTAGGAAAACATCTGAATACAGACACAATTAGTTTACATTGCCGTTGGGAACACTGGAGTGAAACATTCAAGAAAACTAACACAGTAAGGTAGATCCAAAAAGGATGAAATAACTCAAGACTTGATCAAAGGGCTGCTTTATGTGAGATGGCTGAGCACTGAAATTTATCTAATAAAATAAACTTATATTATAAAAGAAATAATACAAATCATATTTGAGATTGTATAAATAGGCATATATCATAACACACAAGTGTTTGAAAGGATAGAATGAGGAAACAAATATAAAATCATGAACTCCTGAAACAGTATATATAGATTCTGCTAAAGCAAAAAATTCAGAATACTTCCTCCTCAGAAAGTTCACATGATTCAAATTCTTCCCCTTCAAAGATTCCCCAAACCTTCTCTTATTTTGTTTTCCCAAGAAAAGTGTCTGGATAGGTGCTAACGTTTCTTGCCTCCTAAAAAGAAAACACACACACACACACACACACACACACACACACACCTTTCTAAGTTTCTCTTTCATCAATCAGTAGATTCTTGAGATCCTGGGTCGCTAAAAGAGTACAGGATTTTTCTTAACAAGGGGTACTGAATCCTGGGATCCAGATCAAAGGAATTTAAACTTGCAGTTGTTTAGATTCATGTTGTCACTTAGGTTTTTGTCTTTATTTAAAACTGTGTGAAAAAAAGGTTTTCTAAGGCATGAGGAAGCTACAATTATGTTCACGCTAAGTATTCAAAAGCCATCAGTCGCCTGAGAATGCTTCTAACAAGCATGAGAAATGCTATTTTAACCTTTAACAACAATGAAGAAAAAAATTCAGAGTTTGAAATAAAACTTTTCAACCGATTAATAGTTTGTAATTCTTACTTACCATTTGGGCCACATGATGTCGCTCTTTACCGCAAATTCTTTCATAATCAACAAAAGGAAGTCATTCGCACTGGAAAGACACTCCACTCTCTTTCACTCTTCAGATGCACATCAATGGCCACACATCGAGATTGAAATGAAGGGATAAAAACATTCCTATAAATTCGGAGGCAGGTTTTGCTGACTAGAAAAAAAAAAAACGCCAATAATCTGAAATGGTGTGCCGGAGTGGATACCACCCAGGGGGCCGACATCTACTGCTGTTTATTATAATTCTAGCAGCTTGGGAGGCGGGGAGAGGCCAGCTCCACTACTCGGTCCCCGAGGAGGCTAAACACGGCACCTTCGTGGGCCGCATCGCGCAGGACCTGGGGCTGGA
>NW_022319702.1:0-5921 GCF_002776525.5 Piliocolobus tephrosceles
GCGGCAAGGTGTACGCGCTGCAGCCGCTGGACCACGAGGAGCTGGAGCTGCTGCAGTTCCAGGTGAGCGCGCGCGACGCGGGCGTGCCGCCTCTGGGTAGCAACGTTACGCTGCAGGTGTTCGTGCTGGACGAGAATGACAATGCGCCGGCGCTGCTGGCACCTCAGATGAGGGGCACTGATGGCGCAGTGAGCGAACTGGTGCTGCGGTCGGTGGGCGCCGGCGTGGTGGTGGGGAAGGTGCGCGCAGTGGACGCCGACTCAGGCTACAACGCGTGGCTTTCATACGAGGTGCAGCCAGAAACGGTCAGCGCGCGCATCCCGTTCCGCGTGGGGTTGTACACTGGCGAGATCAGCACGACACGAGCCCTAGATGAGACGGACGCACCGCGCCACCGCCTACTGGTGCTGGTGAAAGACCACGGGGAGCCAGCGCTGACAGCCACGGCCACTGTGCTGGTGTCGCTGGTGGACAGCGGCCAGGCGCCAAAGGCATCGTCGCGGGCGTCAGTGGGCGCCACGGGCCCCGAGGTGACGCTGGTGGATGTCAACGTGTACCTGATCATCGCCATCTGCGCCGTGTCCAGCCTGTTGGTCCTCACGCTGCTGCTGTACACTGCGCTGCGATGCTCCGCGCTGCCCACCGAGGGAGAGTGCACGCTGGGCAAGCCTACGCTGGTGTGTTCCAGCGAGGTGGGGAGTTGGTCGTACTCGCAGCAGAGGAGGCAGAGGGTGTGCTCTGGGGAGGGTCCACCGAAGACCGACCTCATGGCTTTCAGCCCGGGCCTTTCTCCTTGTGCTGGATCTACAGAGCGAATGGGAGAACCCTCTGCTTCTTCAGATTTATCTGGGAAGGTGGGTTGTTCTAGCATTTTATTTATTTATATAATTATTTATTTTTTCTTGAAAGATATTTTCAATTACTCCCAGGGGCCATTCAAATAGTTTTATTCATTTTTCTAGAAATCCAGCAGATTTTTTTCTTATAAAGTAAACCCCTTAATATTGGAGCCGACTTTGTCTTGACTTCTAGTGAGAATTATAAATCGTATATTAAATAGATATTTATTGGGTGCTGAATCGATTTTATTTAAATTTGTGATTAAAATGACATTGAATTTCTGATGCTATGCTGCCATAACACTTGAAAACCAATTTAGCTGTTAGTCATTCATTAAACATTAACATCACTATCATTTATTTATTTCTAAATGATGCATAGTATTTTAATCTACTTTTATTGTTTATAAGAAACCCAAGCAAAATATATAGCAATTGTTACCTTGTTAAGTTTGTAGTTCTCTACATTTCTCTGGACGGAGACTGTGTTAACATCTGATTGTTCAGCATCCCTCAGTATCTATCATTTTGATAAGAAACTTCCCCTAAACTTTAGAGAACGGTTGCTCCACTTTAGGAATCAAATTATGTCAATAAATGTTATAAACACAGCCTTCATTTCAACTTGTATAAAACATGTTTTTAAATGCCTGACAATGTAGATAATTCGGGAAATGTTGACTGAAATTTTGTCTACACTTAGAAAGTTTTTTGAAATTCTGTTTACAGAAATTGGAGAAAATACTTTTTTAACAAATGTTTTCTTTCTTCAGGAAGACATTCTCCTTTTAATTGAAATTTTCTCCATTTAGTGATAAAATGATCAGCCATGTAAAGATTCAAAATTTTGGGTTCTTTTGAAATTCATAGTCTATGACTTAAAACATTACCCTTATCAGTTTAGATGAGAATTAACTTTTTCTGTTAGTAATCCATAAGACAGAAATCCGGTTTAAAAAAAAAACTCTTTTTCTCCTCTCAGCTCATTTGTAACACAAGGCAGAAATCTGGATATGAGATTTGCCTCTTTAATGTCACTACCTGTTATATTTCCTGAATTGTAGTATGTGACTTTCAAAATGGTGGTTTTCTACACTCTATCTTTAGTGCAAGCTATTTGTTTGTTTTCTAATTTACGGTTTTAAAAATTTCGCCTGTTGAGTTTTTGTTATGTGGTTTATATTTTTCTTTCTCTTTCAGCTATTTTATTTAATATTATGTCAGATATTTTACAAGGTATTACTTAATTAAAAACTTAGTGGAGAAAGATCAGAATGGCCTTGAGAATAGAGCCACAATAATAACTATGAAAATGCAAGTAACATTTATTTAAATCAAAATATTTTAATTTTTAAATTTTCTCTTAAAACACACATTTGGAATATGCTACAATATTACATGTTTTTTGTCTTTCTTTTTCTTTCTTTTTTTTTTTTTTTTCTGAGACGGAGTCTTTTTCTACCACCCAGGCTGGTGGGCAGTGGCATGATCTCCGCTCACTGCAACCTCTGCCTCCTGGGTTCAGGCAATTCTCCTGCCTCAGCCTCCTGAGTAGCTGGGATTACAGGCATGTGCCACCATGCCTGGGTAATTTTTGTATTTTTAGTAGAGATGGGGTTTCATCATGTTGGCCAGGCTGGTCTCGAACTCCTGACCTTGTGATCTTCCCACCTCGGCCTCCCAAAGTGCTGGGATTAAAGGTGTGAGTCACCGTGCCCAGTTTTTTTTTTTGGTCATTTTCTTTCAAAACTTGAATGGTCTCTGAGCTCCTGTCATTAAGCCTATCTACATCTGTCTATCAGCACAACTCACCTTGAATAGAGGCTTATACTTTCAAGTATCTTTGTCTTTGCACATTTTTCAAGTTTCATGTGTCATTTAAACTTGGGCCCAGGTATTTGATTATTTGATGTGAATAGAGGGAGGCTACAGATGTCATTTGTCCCCCGCCCTAAGTCCTCCGGTCTCCTTAGAGCTAGTACTTACTAAGCATTTACTATGTCATCAATAATCATAAAATGTATTCTTTATTATTGATGGCTGTGTTGATGGAATTGGTAATTTAGTCCTTCATATTAATCTCTATTCTCTCTCAGAGTATAAGCTCTCATCATACGCAAATTCTCAGAAGGGCTGTGAACACCTTAGTAATAAATTTATCTTTTGAGGTCATTAGCAAACATGAACTCACTGGGATCCAGAGAATGTAAAATTCAAAACAGGCTGTCAAGTTCAAAACAGAGAGGTGAGAGTAGAACAGACACTTCCCTATTTTGCCCAATAGCTCTCTTTATATGCATCTGTAGTTAACATTCCTCAATTCAAGTCAGAATCATGAAACAATAATGAAGCTCCTCCTATGCCAGCTCTTTTCAAGTTGTAATTACTATATAGGGAAAACTAAGTTATCACCCAATATCTTAGACAATTTGAGAGCAAAGGGGGTGCTGTAAGTAAGTATACAAGATCACAGACCTAAACTGAGCCTGTTCCAGACAAATTGGGGCCTATGGTCAACCTATCCTTAGACCTGCTAATGCTACTGCATTAGCAGCACCTAAGTCCTCATTGAATGTTCTGGTTTAAGACCACCTCAGAAACTCTGAAATGGGTAGTATGAGCAAATTTTCATTTTAAAGCACACCTGAGATGATTCTCGTACAACTGAAATTTTAGATCCGTAGCCCTATTTAATACTTGATGTGCAAGTTTCTGTAATCTAAAAAGATGTGGTGGCCTGACACCCGTAATCCCAACATTTTGGGCGGCCAAGGTGGGAGGGTCCCTTGAGCCCAGCAGTTTGAGACCAATGTAGTGAGACCAATGTTAGTCTCCACCAAAAAAAAAAAAAAAATTAGCTGGGCATAGTGGCACACATCTGTAGTCCCAACTACTCAGGAGGCTGAGGTTGGAGAATCGCTTGAGCCTGGGGCATTGAGGCTGCAGTGAACTGTGATGACACCACTGCACTTCAGCCTGGGTGACAGCAAGATTCTGTCTTAAAAAAATAAAATAAAATAAAAAGAGTAATTTAACTACTCCCTACTTTTTATTCAATGTTAGACATCTACATTGGGATATTTATATTATTACTTGGTATAAAATGTACATTAGTAGAAATTGAGTTTAGTTTTTATTATTTTGTGTGTAGAGATGATTGATCAATGGCAAACTTATTTTACACTCCAGATTGCTAAAACAAACGTTGGTATTTTGATACGTAGCTCATTACATTTTAATTCAAGGTTTATAAAAAAGTAATCTCTAAAATCAGAATTTGAAGGAATTTTGATGCAAGAGGCATTCCAAAGGAGTAGAGAAGTATAGAAACAGAATTTAGTAGGACACGTAAACTGATGGATTAAGTGACACCCATTTCTGTCAGTTTTCTTATTTATAAATATTGTTGCTCTGTCATTCAGATTTTAATAAAAAAGTTTAAAGTTATTGACACATTTAAAAATATTCTTTAGAAAAGCCAAAACATCATTAAATAAAATAAATTAACCCTTGTGTAGGACGAAAATTTCTGTTATTCAGTTTTCCTTTCTTGGAAAGATAGAAAACCCAAGTTTTTTCAGCAGCACAGATATATTACATTTTCATTCCTGAATATTTGATTTCAAGAACTTTGAGAGAGAAAAAATATTTTTACCGCAAATGGTAATGAAAAACTTCATTGACATTGATAAAATTATTAGATACATTTCAGAACTGTGTCTTTTGAGCATTTGAAAAGTATAAATATAACAGGGTTGAAAGCATTTGTCTCTGAAAGCAGAAATAATAAATTTGTTAATTACTTTATTTAGAATTATAATTAAGATTCTTTTTGCCCATATAAGATATTATAAAATGAAACTTCTCCTTGTATAAAGGATTTTTCTGTAACAGTACTTTTCTGTTTTCTTAAATACGGAAACCACCCCTCTCAGCCTGTGCAGTAGCAATAATTAAGGCATTCTATAGGTAATAATTTTGCCTGATGAGCCAAATTTAGTATTGAACCTCATGAAAACAACTGTGGCCAAATTGAGGCCTGAGAATAGTTTCCATTTATGAATCATTCACTCTCCTTAAGGTACTACTACAAGCACTTAATATATTATAATTCACACAACCACCATATTAGTATTAGGCCAAAGTTATAAAATTGGAACATGGAGCAGAAAGAGGTTAAATGATTTTCCCAAGTCATGTGGCTAGCGAGTAGGATAACAGGAATCTAAATGAGAAATGTCCGATGTTGAAGCTAATGATCTCTAAATTCTAGTGATGACTAGATCTTCGGAGTTATAAACACCTCACAGATAGTTGATGCTTGACATTAGTGTCTAAACAAACTTTATTAAATCTCAAAATAATGAGAAAGAGAAGTAAGTTAAGTGTCAGAACTTAAAGGGAATTAAACTTATCATTTAATAAACTATTAGTATACTCAGTAGTATGCAAATATTAAGGGCATTTTGAAATTCAGCTATTTATAATCGTGGTTAGGGAAGAAATCACTACTCTGAGATTCTACATTTAAGAAAACATTGCACGTGGGATCAACATTTATTATTATTAACTATAAAGAGACGTAATGTGAGGCTTTGAAAATCCGTAGACATAAAAATACATTAAAAAAAGAATTAACATACGAATGAAAGAAAAGTTGTGAACTCATGGACTTGTACTTACACCTAAAGCCACCGGATGTCGCTGTGGTCCACAAAATAGCTTTTAGTACAAAGGCATCTGCCAGTTTCTCAAGGACTAGGAAGTAGCTTCATTCTGAGAGCTCAGCCATTTTGATAAAAAATAGATGTAAGAAATAGGACAGAAAATGTCAGATCGTATGTGCATTCTATACCGCTGATTCGTCGATTTGTAAAACAAGAGAAGCATAAGATGGTTTCCAGATGTAGCTGCCTGGGGGTCCAGTGTCCGCTGCTCTCGCTTCTTCTCCTCGCAGCCTGGGAAGTGGGGAGCGGTCAGCTCCACTACTCCGTCTACGAGGAGGCCAAACACGGCTCCTTCGTGGGCCGTATCACGCAGGACCTGGGGCTGGAGCTGGCGGAGCTGGTGCCGCGCCTGTTC
>NW_022319703.1:0-3481 GCF_002776525.5 Piliocolobus tephrosceles
AGGAAGGAAGGAAGGAAGGAAGGAAGGAAGGAAGGAAGGAAGGAAGGGAGGGAGGGAGGGAGGGAGGGAGGGAGGGAGGGAAGGAGGAAAGAAAGAAAGAAAGAAAGAAAGAAAGAAAGAAAGGAAGGAAGGAAGGAAGGAAGGAAGGAAGGAAGGAAGGAAGAAAAGAATTTTAAAAGGCTATTCTACAACACTTTACATAAATGGTCTACTTAATTCATAGAACTACAACATAAATTGACTTCAAATCATCATCAAAATATTATCGCATACTTCTTTTTAAGAAAAATACTATTAATGGAAAGAAACATACAAAGATCTCAAACACCTACTCAGCCCTCTGCAGGGTCTCAGGCAACTTATAAATATGGGAAACATACAACTACCAACATAAGATAGTCTACACATTCATTCTTTGGAAGGACTTTAACCATTCCAGAAAATTTTTTTCCACATAGGTGGTATTAACTTGACTTTCCTAAACTCATAATAACCTTTAGATTTTTTTCATTCCACCACACAACATTCAAAGTATTGAAACATCCTAGGTTAATCTAAAAATGACTTCATAAAAGATAATTTTACATAAAAATAAGATTAATATGGAAGGCCATAATCACTTTCTGACATTTTAGGTTTGCTTCTTGCAATCACTAACTTCTTTTCTCTTAAGAATGATAACTAAATTTTATTATGTACCTATCACTTGCCAGACTTTATTCTTGATAATTTGTAACTATTAACTTACTTGATACAAAAAGTATATGCAGTAGAATTCACATTTATCATGCATACATATAAAGCCAAGGAACTGAATAACAAATCCTTTACCAAAGACTACATATACAAAAGTTGGTAAAGGGAGGACTTGAAATAGAGAGCTTCAGAATCCACAATACTTAATAACTAACTTCTGGCACATTTCAATCCCAGAAATACTTAATAGCTAAAAGCATCACCATAATTAGAGCAGTGAAAAGTATTAATGTACAAGAAACAGGTGTAGACTATCTCATTGTGAAAGCACAATCCCAAATTCAAATATCAATTAGAGAGATATTTGAAGAAACACAGAACTAAAATGACTTAAATGATAAGTTGCCAAATACAATGCTAGGTGGTGGAAAGAATCCTTCTATTTATGATATTTTGTAAAAGTCCATTAAATGTTTAGGAGAATTCAGTAATTAAAGTAATACCTGAGAACCAAGTAGACAAACAGGATGGGAAATACTACTTACACAAAGGAAAAACTCCACATAGTATTCAAACAGGATAATAAAGATAAGCATATTTTTTAAAGTCCTTAAAGGACTAAAATGAAAACAACTTGCTTTTATGTAATGTGTTCTAATAGTCAAATAAAATGTTAAATATGGACAGGTATTAAGAGAACTGTAAAATCAACTACAAAATAATTCTGCTTTGAGGTTACCTTCAGGTGGACAAGGGGGATAAAACATGCCCATAAATGATTACATTGTTGGTTCTTAAGTGATTAAAAGATTTAAAACAATGCTAATAACAAACTGTAAGAATTCAGAGTCCCAGAAATCCTTCATTCCCTTCCATTAAGTTCCACCATTTCCTCCAAAGCAATATGCTCAAAGTCTAATGGGTATTTAATATCAAGGCAGGTGGAACAGTCACAAGAAGCAAAGGTAAAAAGACGAGAAGAAAGAAAACATTGAAAGACACCAAAATAAAGTATCTTGGATTTTTCAAAGATTTATCCCATAAAGCTAAATATTTTTACACAAACTAATGGACTAATCCCAATATTCTGTATAATAAAGATTTATAAATTATATGTTTGGTTTGCAAGAATGAAATTACCATGTATAGTGTTTCTGATGAAAACATTTTTCTAAGTCATATTAAATATCACTTTAATGTGGAATATTGAGAAGATTCCAGCTCATGAACAAAGGATTGAATGATTAGAGTTTAGAAGATACTTGCAAGAGTAAAGTAATCATTTTCTAAACATAGAGGCTCAAAAAATGGTAAGTTGTCGACAACACCACTGTAAAATTCATGTAGAATAAAAAACACATCTCCAAATAGTAAAATGGTCTAAATAATGACTTAAAAGAAGCATTACAAATCCCTTCCCTCTTGATTTTACTTTTTTACTAGTTTATTAAAAAATTAGGAAGTATTTGAAAACTATCACATTTTGAAAAACACTATTATTCTGTATTTTATCACTACATTGCTTAAACCGGCAATAGTGAAACACCAAAGATATTTGTGACTACCAGACACCAGAAAGTCAGATAATAAGATGAATAAACTGAGATGTTAAAGTGAATAAAAGTAAATATAATGACAACATATTTAAAACATGCATTTCAAAGTAGAGCATATGGAGTAAGATTAAGAGTTCAGTGCCTAAGGACAAAAGAATAAATGTTTTGGGGGAATACATTCACCAAAGATCAAAATGCCCTGGACGTTGTTAGAGCATTGTTCAGAGAAGAGGGCTGTAAGGCAGGCCAAAATAAATGTTCAGTAAAAAAAGGATATCACCCAACCATAACTTGAGTTTCAAGATAGACCCAACTTGTGGAGAATGATTAATACTGTATTATGCCACTAAGAAAATTCAATTAATTATAAAATGTTTCTAAAAACTAAAACAATCTTTAAATTTTCACTATATAATACGGTGAAAAATACATATGAAACACTTTTAAAGTAATTACAATTTCCACAAACAGAATTTATGAGTTCTAAATTTAAATGGACTTACTTTGAGGCCATGATCAACATTTAAATCTTGCTGTTCGCCGACATCAACTGATCCCAGATCAGGAGGAAGGCTGGGGCTGAAGGCCATGAGGTCCGTCTTCAGTGGCCCCTCACCAGAGCACACCCTCTGCCGCTGTTGCTGCGAGTATGACCAGCTTCCCACCGCACTGGAGCACACCAGAGTGGGCTTGCCCGCCGGGCACCCACCCTCAGTGGGCGGCGCTGAGCACCACAGCGCAGTGTACAGTAGCAGTGTGAGCACCAGAAGGCTGGATACCACGCAGATGGCGATGATCAGGTACACGTTGACATCCACCAGCGCCGCTTCGGGACCCACAGCGCCGGTCGAAGGCCTCAAAGACGCCTTTGGAGCCTGGCCGCTCTCCACCAGCGACACCAGCACCGTGGCCGTGGCCGTCAGCGCCGGCTCACCATGATCCTTCACTAGCACCAGCAGGCGGTGGCGCGGAGAGTCCGCTTCGTCCAGGACACGAGTCGTGCTAATCTCGCCCGTGTACAGCCCCACGCGGAACGGGAACCGAGCTCTGCTTGCTGCTGGCTGCAGCTCATACGAAAGCCACGCATTGTAGCCCGAGTCGGGGTCCACCGCGCGCACCTTTGCTACCACGTGGCCCGCACTCACCAACCGCGGCACCAGCTCGCTTACAGCGCCGCCAGTACCACCCACCCGAGGCGCCAGCAGCACCGGCGCGTTGTCATTCTCGTC
>NW_022319704.1:0-2434 GCF_002776525.5 Piliocolobus tephrosceles
TCGATCCGAGAATTCACAAACAAAATGCCATTCTGCAGATTTACCTCCAGAAGGTCCCCGCGGCCTTTGGAATCCAACTGGAACAGGCGCGGCACCAGCTCCCCCAGCTCCAGCCCCAGGTCCTGCGCAATGCGGCCCACGAAGGTGCCGTGTTTGGCTTCCTCCGGGACGGAGTAGTGGAGCTGGCCGCTCCCTACCACCCACATCGCCAGGATCAGAAGCGAGAGCAGTAGAGGCTGACCCTCTGGATCTCCTCGACTTGAGTACAACATTTCAAATACTCAGCCTTCTTCTAATTAGTGAAAACTGCCTTCAAATTAGGAGAAATCATCTGATTTCGTCAGTCCCCTTCTGCTGTGTTCGCCATTGTTCAGCATAGAGAGAGTGAAAAAGAATTGAGCCTCTTTCCCGTGGGAAAAGGGCTGTATTTGTCTGGATTCAGAGAGAACATCGCGGCAAAGAGTGACATCACGTGGCCCAAAGTGTAAGTACATATTTTATGAATAAAAATTTCACAACTATTCTTCAAAACTTATTTCATTTTCTTAATTTTTTCTTAAGTAATCATTGTTGAAACAGAAGATCCCGTTTCTCTTGCTGGAGCCTTCTTAGCAGACTGACCACCTCTAAAAGTTTTGTATGACCTTGATTGTGGTTTTCTCATCCCTGAGAAAACTCTCCACTTAAGTTTTAAATAACGACAGAAATGAAGTAACAGTTAAAATGATTCCATTGAGCAATCATGAATTTGAAATTACAAAATTCCTTTGTTCTGGAATTCACAATCTCCCATATGGCTCGCAACGGGATTCTGGTGTAAGAGAAATCCAGGAGTTGCAATCTCTAGTGAATATAGGAGCCCAGAAATCTACTGATGAAAAAGAAACTTGGTCATTTCTGGGGAAAGGAATCAAGAAAAAGGAGCAACCAACTGAGGTAGTTTTCTTGAGTAATTCTATGAATTGAAAAGGTAGAAAATATTGCAAGCGAGAATTGACTTTAAGGTCTTGCGTTGCGTGGGGAGAAAATATATTTTTCTCTTTTGTAGCATTTATACAATCTGTTTCCAGAAATGTGTTTGTTTGATTCTTTCCAAGCTTTATCATTTATGAATAATCTCTTCTTTGTAATCTCCAGTATAGTTTATATTATATGTTATTACAATATATTTTGATTTCATTATTACTCATCCTTAGTACTCAGGGCAATTTCTGTTTTTAAAGTTATGCTTGAGATTATTTACCTGCCTAAGTTCTACGAAGTTCTCTTGTGAGTTTTACTATCTTATTCCAACGTGCAAGTCGATTAATTAAATCTAGACTTTACTGTATCTCAAGCCTAAAGGCAAAATCGTGACAGTTTATTGTGCCATTAATGTTTTCACATGTTTATCTTTTATTTCATATTCCTACTGATAACAGCCTAAGAGATGCTTTTAACAATTGCTTCTGGCCTTTATTATTGCACTAGCTTCTGAGTTTGTCTTCCCGTTCAACCTTCTTTTAAAAGTCGTGATTTATTTTGTTCAAGGTAGTTTAATAGTTCCCAAATACTTCTAAAGAATGGCCAAATTCCTTAATCACTCACAGCCATTTAGTTTATTACTCAAAAATCAAGGGATCTTCTTACATTGGTTTTCCTGCCTTCATTCTCTGCAGACTGTGTGTTTTAAAAAGGGGACTTTTCTATGTGTCATATTGATGCTTTTCTGTGTCTTCCATTTTCCTTATGTTTTCTCCTTCCAAGAAATGTCTATTATTCTCAATATTCTCCCAGGGGGAAACTTACTTATTTAAAAAACACTGAAACACATCATGCCCCTTCAAGTATTTCTTCAAAAATTCAAATAGGAAATGATTGTCTTTCAACTTCAACCTCACTCTGATTTACCTCTTTTGTACCTGTTACATTATCTTGCCTTGCATTGTTGTGACTCTTATTCTTTATTTGACCTCAAATTTTAAAGCCAGAGGCTGGGTCTCAATAATAATTCCGGACATAAAGATATGCTGTTAGAAATCTGTAAGGGTCCTATTTAATGTTTAATGAAGACTAGTTATTACAATCTTCTCTACTTGCTAAGAAAGCATTTTAGGCTGGATGCAGTGGCTCATGCCTGTAATTCCTGCATTTTGGGAGGCCGAGGTTGGTGGATCACGAGGTCAGGAGATCGCGACCATCCTGGCTAACACGGTGAAACCCTATCTCTACTAAAAATACAAAAAATTAGCCTGGCATGGTGGCATGCGCCTGTAATCCCAGCTACTCCGGAGGCTGAGAAAGGAGAAACACTTGAACCCGGGAGGCAGAGGTTGCAATGAGCCGAGATCGTGCCGCTGCACTCCAGCCTGGGTGATAGAGCGAGACTCCGTCTCAAAAAAAGAAAAGAAGGAAGGAAGGAAGGAAGGAAGGAAGGAAGGAAGGAAGGAAGGAA
>NW_022319705.1:0-3481 GCF_002776525.5 Piliocolobus tephrosceles
GACGAGAATGACAACGCGCCGGTGCTGCTGGCGCCTCGGGTGGGTGGTACTGGCGGCGCTGTAAGCGAGCTGGTGCCGCGGTTGGTGAGTGCGGGCCACGTGGTAGCAAAGGTGCGCGCGGTGGACCCCGACTCGGGCTACAATGCGTGGCTTTCGTATGAGCTGCAGCCAGCAGCAAGCAGAGCTCGGTTCCCGTTCCGCGTGGGGCTGTACACGGGCGAGATTAGCACGACTCGTGTCCTGGACGAAGCGGACTCTCCGCGCCACCGCCTGCTGGTGCTAGTGAAGGATCATGGTGAGCCGGCGCTGACGGCCACGGCCACGGTGCTGGTGTCGCTGGTGGAGAGCGGCCAGGCTCCAAAGGCGTCTTTGAGGCCTTCGACCGGCGCTGTGGGTCCCGAAGCGGCGCTGGTGGATGTCAACGTGTACCTGATCATCGCCATCTGCGTGGTATCCAGCCTTCTGGTGCTCACACTGCTACTGTACACTGCGCTGTGGTGCTCAGCGCCGCCCACTGAGGGTGGGTGCCCGGCGGGCAAGCCCACTCTGGTGTGCTCCAGTGCGGTGGGAAGCTGGTCATACTCGCAGCAACAGCGGCAGAGGGTGTGCTCTGGTGAGGGGCCACTGAAGACGGACCTCATGGCCTTCAGCCCCAGCCTTCCTCCTGATCTGGGATCAGTTGATGTCGGCGAACAGCAAGATTTAAATGTTGATCATGGCCTCAAAGTAAGTCCATTTAAATTTAGAACTCATAAATTCTGTTTGTGGAAATTGTAATTACTTTAAAAGTGTTTCATATGTATTTTTCACCGTATTATATAGTGAAAATTTAAAGATTGTTTTAGTTTTTAGAAACATTTTATAATTAATTGAATTTTCTTAGTGGCATAATACAGTATTAATCATTCTCCACAAGTTGGGTCTATCTTGAAACTCAAGTTATGGTTGGGTGATATCCTTTTTTTACTGAACATTTATTTTGGCCTGCCTTACAGCCCTCTTCTCTGAACAATGCTCTAACAACGTCCAGGGCATTTTGATCTTTGGTGAATGTATTCCCCCAAAACATTTATTCTTTTGTCCTTAGGCACTGAACTCTTAATCTTACTCCATATGCTCTACTTTGAAATGCATGTTTTAAATATGTTGTCATTATATTTACTTTTATTCACTTTAACATCTCAGTTTATTCATCTTATTATCTGACTTTCTGGTGTCTGGTAGTCACAAATATCTTTGGTGTTTCACTATTGCCGGTTTAAGCAATGTAGTGATAAAATACAGAATAATAGTGTTTTTCAAAATGTGATAGTTTTCAAATACTTCCTAATTTTTTAATAAACTAGTAAAAAAGTAAAATCAAGAGGGAAGGGATTTGTAATGCTTCTTTTAAGTCATTATTTAGACCATTTTACTATTTGGAGATGTGTTTTTTATTCTACATGAATTTTACAGTGGTGTTGTCGACAACTTACCATTTTTTGAGCCTCTATGTTTAGAAAATGATTACTTTACTCTTGCAAGTATCTTCTAAACTCTAATCATTCAATCCTTTGTTCATGAGCTGGAATCTTCTCAATATTCCACATTAAAGTGATATTTAATATGACTTAGAAAAATGTTTTCATCAGAAACACTATACATGGTAATTTCATTCTTGCAAACCAAACATATAATTTATAAATCTTTATTATACAGAATATTGGGATTAGTCCATTAGTTTGTGTAAAAATATTTAGCTTTATGGGATAAATCTTTGAAAAATCCAAGATACTTTATTTTGGTGTCTTTCAATGTTTTCTTTCTTCTCGTCTTTTTACCTTTGCTTCTTGTGACTGTTCCACCTGCCTTGATATTAAATACCCATTAGACTTTGAGCATATTGCTTTGGAGGAAATGGTGGAACTTAATGGAAGGGAATGAAGGATTTCTGGGACTCTGAATTCTTACAGTTTGTTATTAGCATTGTTTTAAATCTTTTAATCACTTAAGAACCAACAATGTAATCATTTATGGGCATGTTTTATCCCCCTTGTCCACCTGAAGGTAACCTCAAAGCAGAATTATTTTGTAGTTGATTTTACAGTTCTCTTAATACCTGTCCATATTTAACATTTTATTTGACTATTAGAACACATTACATAAAAGCAAGTTGTTTTCATTTTAGTCCTTTAAGGACTTTAAAAAATATGCTTATCTTTATTATCCTGTTTGAATACTATGTGGAGTTTTTCCTTTGTGTAAGTAGTATTTCCCATCCTGTTTGTCTACTTGGTTCTCAGGTATTACTTTAATTACTGAATTCTCCTAAACATTTAATGGACTTTTACAAAATATCATAAATAGAAGGATTCTTTCCACCACCTAGCATTGTATTTGGCAACTTATCATTTAAGTCATTTTAGTTCTGTGTTTCTTCAAATATCTCTCTAATTGATATTTGAATTTGGGATTGTGCTTTCACAATGAGATAGTCTACACCTGTTTCTTGTACATTAATACTTTTCACTGCTCTAATTATGGTGATGCTTTTAGCTATTAAGTATTTCTGGGATTGAAATGTGCCAGAAGTTAGTTATTAAGTATTGTGGATTCTGAAGCTCTCTATTTCAAGTCCTCCCTTTACCAACTTTTGTATATGTAGTCTTTGGTAAAGGATTTGTTATTCAGTTCCTTGGCTTTATATGTATGCATGATAAATGTGAATTCTACTGCATATACTTTTTGTATCAAGTAAGTTAATAGTTACAAATTATCAAGAATAAAGTCTGGCAAGTGATAGGTACATAATAAAATTTAGTTATCATTCTTAAGAGAAAAGAAGTTAGTGATTGCAAGAAGCAAACCTAAAATGTCAGAAAGTGATTATGGCCTTCCATATTAATCTTATTTTTATGTAAAATTATCTTTTATGAAGTCATTTTTAGATTAACCTAGGATGTTTCAATACTTTGAATGTTGTGTGGTGGAATGAAAAAAATCTAAAGGTTATTATGAGTTTAGGAAAGTCAAGTTAATACCACCTATGTGGAAAAAAATTTTCTGGAATGGTTAAAGTCCTTCCAAAGAATGAATGTGTAGACTATCTTATGTTGGTAGTTGTATGTTTCCCATATTTATAAGTTGCCTGAGACCCTGCAGAGGGCTGAGTAGGTGTTTGAGATCTTTGTATGTTTCTTTCCATTAATAGTATTTTTCTTAAAAAGAAGTATGCGATAATATTTTGATGATGATTTGAAGTCAATTTATGTTGTAGTTCTATGAATTAAGTAGACCATTTATGTAAAGTGTTGTAGAATAGCCTTTTAAAATTCTTTTCTTCCTTCCTTCCTTCCTTCCTTCCTTCCTTCCTTCCTTCCTTTCTTTCTTTCTTTCTTTCTTTCTTTCTTTCTTTCCTCCTTCCCTCCCTCCCTCCCTCCCTCCCTCCCTCCCTCCCTTCCTTCCTTCCTTCCTTCCTTCCTTCCTTCCTTCCTTCCTTCCT
>NW_022319706.1:0-2434 GCF_002776525.5 Piliocolobus tephrosceles
TTCCTTCCTTCCTTCCTTCCTTCCTTCCTTCCTTCCTTCCTTCCTTCTTTTCTTTTTTTGAGACGGAGTCTCGCTCTATCACCCAGGCTGGAGTGCAGCGGCACGATCTCGGCTCATTGCAACCTCTGCCTCCCGGGTTCAAGTGTTTCTCCTTTCTCAGCCTCCGGAGTAGCTGGGATTACAGGCGCATGCCACCATGCCAGGCTAATTTTTTGTATTTTTAGTAGAGATAGGGTTTCACCGTGTTAGCCAGGATGGTCGCGATCTCCTGACCTCGTGATCCACCAACCTCGGCCTCCCAAAATGCAGGAATTACAGGCATGAGCCACTGCATCCAGCCTAAAATGCTTTCTTAGCAAGTAGAGAAGATTGTAATAACTAGTCTTCATTAAACATTAAATAGGACCCTTACAGATTTCTAACAGCATATCTTTATGTCCGGAATTATTATTGAGACCCAGCCTCTGGCTTTAAAATTTGAGGTCAAATAAAGAATAAGAGTCACAACAATGCAAGGCAAGATAATGTAACAGGTACAAAAGAGGTAAATCAGAGTGAGGTTGAAGTTGAAAGACAATCATTTCCTATTTGAATTTTTGAAGAAATACTTGAAGGGGCATGATGTGTTTCAGTGTTTTTTAAATAAGTAAGTTTCCCCCTGGGAGAATATTGAGAATAATAGACATTTCTTGGAAGGAGAAAACATAAGGAAAATGGAAGACACAGAAAAGCATCAATATGACACATAGAAAAGTCCCCTTTTTAAAACACACAGTCTGCAGAGAATGAAGGCAGGAAAACCAATGTAAGAAGATCCCTTGATTTTTGAGTAATAAACTAAATGGCTGTGAGTGATTAAGGAATTTGGCCATTCTTTAGAAGTATTTGGGAACTATTAAACTACCTTGAACAAAATAAATCACGACTTTTAAAAGAAGGTTGAACGGGAAGACAAACTCAGAAGCTAGTGCAATAATAAAGGCCAGAAGCAATTGTTAAAAGCATCTCTTAGGCTGTTATCAGTAGGAATATGAAATAAAAGATAAACATGTGAAAACATTAATGGCACAATAAACTGTCACGATTTTGCCTTTAGGCTTGAGATACAGTAAAGTCTAGATTTAATTAATCGACTTGCACGTTGGAATAAGATAGTAAAACTCACAAGAGAACTTCGTAGAACTTAGGCAGGTAAATAATCTCAAGCATAACTTTAAAAACAGAAATTGCCCTGAGTACTAAGGATGAGTAATAATGAAATCAAAATATATTGTAATAACATATAATATAAACTATACTGGAGATTACAAAGAAGAGATTATTCATAAATGATAAAGCTTGGAAAGAATCAAACAAACACATTTCTGGAAACAGATTGTATAAATGCTACAAAAGAGAAAAATATATTTTCTCCCCACGCAACGCAAGACCTTAAAGTCAATTCTCGCTTGCAATATTTTCTACCTTTTCAATTCATAGAATTACTCAAGAAAACTACCTCAGTTGGTTGCTCCTTTTTCTTGATTCCTTTCCCCAGAAATGACCAAGTTTCTTTTTCATCAGTAGATTTCTGGGCTCCTATATTCACTAGAGATTGCAACTCCTGGATTTCTCTTACACCAGAATCCCGTTGCGAGCCATATGGGAGATTGTGAATTCCAGAACAAAGGAATTTTGTAATTTCAAATTCATGATTGCTCAATGGAATCATTTTAACTGTTACTTCATTTCTGTCGTTATTTAAAACTTAAGTGGAGAGTTTTCTCAGGGATGAGAAAACCACAATCAAGGTCATACAAAACTTTTAGAGGTGGTCAGTCTGCTAAGAAGGCTCCAGCAAGAGAAACGGGATCTTCTGTTTCAACAATGATTACTTAAGAAAAAATTAAGAAAATGAAATAAGTTTTGAAGAATAGTTGTGAAATTTTTATTCATAAAATATGTACTTACACTTTGGGCCACGTGATGTCACTCTTTGCCGCGATGTTCTCTCTGAATCCAGACAAATACAGCCCTTTTCCCACGGGAAAGAGGCTCAATTCTTTTTCACTCTCTCTATGCTGAACAATGGCGAACACAGCAGAAGGGGACTGACGAAATCAGATGATTTCTCCTAATTTGAAGGCAGTTTTCACTAATTAGAAGAAGGCTGAGTATTTGAAATGTTGTACTCAAGTCGAGGAGATCCAGAGGGTCAGCCTCTACTGCTCTCGCTTCTGATCCTGGCGATGTGGGTGGTAGGGAGCGGCCAGCTCCACTACTCCGTCCCGGAGGAAGCCAAACACGGCACCTTCGTGGGCCGCATTGCGCAGGACCTGGGGCTGGAGCTGGGGGAGCTGGTGCCGCGCCTGTTCCAGTTGGATTCCAAAGGCCGCGGGGACCTTCTGGAGGTAAATCTGCAGAATGGCATTTTGTTTGTGAATTCTCGGATCGA
>NW_022319707.1:0-2236 GCF_002776525.5 Piliocolobus tephrosceles
GGTGCACAACATGTTTTGATACGTGTTCATTGTAGAATGGCTAAATCAAACTAATTAATATATGCATTGCCTTGTATACTTATTTATTTTTGCCATGAAAACACAAAATCTACTCTTGGCAATCTTGTCTCAGCTCTCATGTTGCAAACAAGTGTTTTTCTCACAGTCTTAGTACTACATTTTTTTTTTTGTTTGCATTTTTCTGCTTTTTGTTGGTGATTTTGCCCTTTAAAATGGCCCCAACCATAGGGATGAAGGGCTATCTAGTGTTTCTAAGTGCAAGAGGGCTGTGACATACCTGCTGGAGAAAATACAAGTGTTTGATAAGCTTCTTTCAGACGTGAGTTACAATGCTGTTGTCAGTGAGTTTTATGTTAATGAATCCCAATATATATTAAATAAAGTATATTTAAGCAGAAGCACACATACAACAAGCTTCTCTATGGATCAGTTGATGAAAAGATACCAGAGGCTCACAGGATCCTAACCCTATGTTTCCCCTAAGATGATGGTTCAGTATTCACTAATTCAGTGTTCACAGTGGCTTTACAGAACATAACTGCTGTTAATAAGGAGAACCAGCTGTCTGTGGAACGTCATCCCTCACTTCGCTGACATCACAGAGAAATTCCCAATGGTAAACCCATTAAACCAACATAGAAACCCATTGAGACTTCCCACTGATCTACTAAGGGGATTTCTGTAGGTTCGTAGCCAAGTTTCATGCAAGCCCATCCTGATCTCTTTTAGGTTCTAGACATACAGCTTCATATTTACTCATTTATGTCTGTCTTTTCTGCTAAAATAGATAACAAGCTTGTAGCAACAGTTATAGACTTACAGAATGTCAGTGATGAGAAGTCCCTCAGTTGTAGCAGTCCACATCCCTCTTTCACAGGTGAGAAATTTGAGGCCTAGCCAGGTGGAGGAACTGCTATGACCTGGAATTCGGTTCATTCCTCTGTCTTCTACTTAATAAATATGAGTTGATCTGAGGAGAGAAGATGGCAATAATAACAATATATGAAACCTATTAGAAAATAACATAGGCCAGTGCAGTGGCTCACATCTGTAACCCTAGCACTTTGCGGGGGCTGAAGTGGATGGATCACTTGAGCCCAGGAGTTCGAGACCGGCCTGGGCAACATGGTGAAATTCACTCTCTACAAAAAATACAAATATTAGCTGGGCATGGTGGCATGTACCTGTAGTCCCAGCTACTCAAGAAGCTGAGGCATGGGGCTCAATTGAGCTTGGGAGGTCGAGGCTGCAGTGAGCTGTGATCATGCCACTGCATTCCAGCCTGGGCTACAGAATGAGACCCTTCTTAAGAATATATATATATATATATATATAAATAAACATAGTAAGAACGAATTCTATATTATCAGCCTCGTATATATTTTAGTGACAGCCATAAATTAAAAAAAATATTTCTCACATAACTTAGAACTCTATCATTGCAAGTCGAGGTTCCAACTGAGTGCTAGTGTCATACTTTAGAGAAATCTTTTTTAACTAGAAGATAGTTGAATCACGGTGTCTCCGTGTGACACTGAATTTTTGAAAAGTTGTTATATACAGTGTAGCTAAAGGGACACTTGTGGGAAGCGAAGCTCTGTTTACTGACTTGATGAACACGGAACTGAATTCTTTCTTTACCTGTCCAGGGTGAGGCAGATATCCTGCAGCAATTTCCTCTATATCTGTTATTCAGATGTTGTTAATTGCCAATATTTTAATTTATATTATATGTATATGATAACAATATATATATATATTTTTTGGTTTGTTTGTTTTTGAGATGGAGTCTTTTTCTGTCACCCAGGCTGGAGTGCAGTGGGGGGATCCTGGCTCACTGGAGCTTCTGCATCCCAGGTTCAAGCCATCCTACCACCTCAGCCTCCTGAGTAGCTGGGACTACAGGTGTGCACCACCTGCCTGGCTAAATTTTTGTATTTTTGGTGGAGATGGGGTTTCGCCGTGTTGCCCAGGCTGGTCTCCAACTCCTGGCCTCAAGTGATCTGCCCACCTTGGCCTCCCAAAGTGTTGGGATTACAGGCATGAGCCATGATGCCTGGCCAATAACATTTTTTATATATATGTATATTTTATATATATAATACCATATATATTATATATATACATATGTAACATATAATATAATGTGTTATATATACATACATAATTTTTTTTTTTACTGAGAGAAGGACTGTGTGTGTGTGTGTGTGTGTGT
>NW_022319708.1:0-2234 GCF_002776525.5 Piliocolobus tephrosceles
GGTGCACAACATGTTTTGATACGTGTTCATTGTAGAATGGCTAAATCAAACTAATTAATATATGCATTGCCTTGTATACTTATTTATTTTTGCCATGAAAACACAAAATCTACTCTTGGCAATCTTGTCTCAGCTCTCATGTTGCAAACAAGTGTTTTTCTCACAGTCTTAGTACTACATTTTTTTTTTGTTTGCATTTTTCTGCTTTTTGTTGGTGATTTTGCCCTTTAAAATGGCCCCAACCATAGGGATGAAGGGCTATCTAGTGTTTCTAAGTGCAAGAGGGCTGTGACATACCTGCTGGAGAAAATACAAGTGTTTGATAAGCTTCTTTCAGACGTGAGTTACAATGCTGTTGTCAGTGAGTTTTATGTTAATGAATCCCAATATATATTAAATAAAGTATATTTAAGCAGAAGCACACATACAACAAGCTTCTCTATGGATCAGTTGATGAAAAGATACCAGAGGCTCACAGGATCCTAACCCTATGTTTCCCCTAAGATGATGGTTCAGTATTCACTAATTCAGTGTTCACAGTGGCTTTACAGAACATAACTGCTGTTAATAAGGAGAACCAGCTGTCTGTGGAACGTCATCCCTCACTTCGCTGACATCACAGAGAAATTCCCAATGGTAAACCCATTAAACCAACATAGAAACCCATTGAGACTTCCCACTGATCTACTAAGGGGATTTCTGTAGGTTCGTAGCCAAGTTTCATGCAAGCCCATCCTGATCTCTTTTAGGTTCTAGACATACAGCTTCATATTTACTCATTTATGTCTGTCTTTTCTGCTAAAATAGATAACAAGCTTGTAGCAACAGTTATAGACTTACAGAATGTCAGTGATGAGAAGTCCCTCAGTTGTAGCAGTCCACATCCCTCTTTCACAGGTGAGAAATTTGAGGCCTAGCCAGGTGGAGGAACTGCTATGACCTGGAATTCGGTTCATTCCTCTGTCTTCTACTTAATAAATATGAGTTGATCTGAGGAGAGAAGATGGCAATAATAACAATATATGAAACCTATTAGAAAATAACATAGGCCAGTGCAGTGGCTCACATCTGTAACCCTAGCACTTTGCGGGGGCTGAAGTGGATGGATCACTTGAGCCCAGGAGTTCGAGACCGGCCTGGGCAACATGGTGAAATTCACTCTCTACAAAAAATACAAATATTAGCTGGGCATGGTGGCATGTACCTGTAGTCCCAGCTACTCAAGAAGCTGAGGCATGGGGCTCAATTGAGCTTGGGAGGTCGAGGCTGCAGTGAGCTGTGATCATGCCACTGCATTCCAGCCTGGGCTACAGAATGAGACCCTTCTTAAGAATATATATATATATATATATATAAATAAACATAGTAAGAACGAATTCTATATTATCAGCCTCGTATATATTTTAGTGACAGCCATAAATTAAAAAAAATATTTCTCACATAACTTAGAACTCTATCATTGCAAGTCGAGGTTCCAACTGAGTGCTAGTGTCATACTTTAGAGAAATCTTTTTTAACTAGAAGATAGTTGAATCACGGTGTCTCCGTGTGACACTGAATTTTTGAAAAGTTGTTATATACAGTGTAGCTAAAGGGACACTTGTGGGAAGCGAAGCTCTGTTTACTGACTTGATGAACACGGAACTGAATTCTTTCTTTACCTGTCCAGGGTGAGGCAGATATCCTGCAGCAATTTCCTCTATATCTGTTATTCAGATGTTGTTAATTGCCAATATTTTAATTTATATTATATGTATATGATAACAATATATATATATATTTTTTGGTTTGTTTGTTTTTGAGATGGAGTCTTTTTCTGTCACCCAGGCTGGAGTGCAGTGGGGGGATCCTGGCTCACTGGAGCTTCTGCATCCCAGGTTCAAGCCATCCTACCACCTCAGCCTCCTGAGTAGCTGGGACTACAGGTGTGCACCACCTGCCTGGCTAAATTTTTGTATTTTTGGTGGAGATGGGGTTTCGCCGTGTTGCCCAGGCTGGTCTCCAACTCCTGGCCTCAAGTGATCTGCCCACCTTGGCCTCCCAAAGTGTTGGGATTACAGGCATGAGCCATGATGCCTGGCCAATAACATTTTTTATATATATGTATATTTTATATATATAATACCATATATATTATATATATACATATGTAACATATAATATAATGTGTTATATATACATACATAATTTTTTTTTTACTGAGAGAAGGACTGTGTGTGTGTGTGTGTGTGTGT
>NW_022319709.1:0-1941 GCF_002776525.5 Piliocolobus tephrosceles
TTTTTTTTGTAATAACTGATTTTACAAATATTAATTTATAAATATTACATTGTCCTATATCTTTTTCAAATTCGGTTTTACAATTTTATTTAGATTTGTTCTAATTTTTTTTTTTTTTTTTTTTTTTTAATATTTAATACTATAAATATGTAAATGATTTTTTAATATAATAAAAAACAAAAACACAAAAAAACAGCAAATATTTTTTAATTTCCAATACAATTAACGTCTTGTGAATAATATTAAAATCCCTTTAAATAATAATTATTTTTTTAAATATTAAAAATACAAGAAGTTGTCACGTACAACTTTGCATTATTTTATACGTTTGAGCTAAAAAAAATGATACAAAATGGCATTAAAAAAAATTTATAAAGCACTCTTCATTTATAAAAAAAACATGAAGTTACAAATTTTTTTTATAATAATTTAAAAAATAAAATAAAATATACTACGACAAATGTTATACATTTTGATTATTTTTTTTTAATTTTATGTTTATTGCACACATGCTAAAAAAATAAATAAAAAAAATTAAAGCACCTATAAATTTAATAAAAAACAAATTAACTAAATAGTACTTGTTAATCAATTATTATATTATTTATAATTTTTTAAAATTCACTTTGTGGTTGTATTGCAAAATGTCTTACACACACTTAATAAAAGAATAATTACATTGAGATAATTTGTTTTGTTTTTTTTAATTTAAAAACGTTAACAGAAAAAAAATACAAAAAAAAAATAACTACAAATGCTTCTAAATAGTTGTTAAATAAAATTGTCAAGAAGTAAAAGATATTCTAATATGTGTTGTCACACCTCCCAGTTATTTTTTAAACAATAATGATCAATGTTTTGTTCTTAAAATGTATACAAGAAAACAAATATGTATATATATGTATAATACACCGCGTTTAAATATTTTTTCTTGTATTTTCTTTTTTTTTTGATATTTAATTATGTTTGAATATTACACGAAAGTTGAAAATGTAGTTAATGACAAATATTTGATAAATGTTGAAAATTTAGTGAATAGTTAATAAAATAAAATAGAAAGCACAAAATAATAATACACTATTTAATAACTTTAAAAAAGAAAAAAATGTTAACAAAAAAATGAAAAAACTAATAAAAGTTCTAATTATTAAACAACAAAGTAAAATATATATATGTATATATATATTTAAACTGAATAAATAATATATAATGAAAATGTCAAATATAAAAACAAAAAAAAAAACAAAAAATAAATATTCTTAATTTTTAAAATTCTACATAACCTTTACTTTGTCATCTTATAAATCTTAATATATATACTTCAACAGTCGCCTGCATTTTATTTAATTATTTTTTTCAGTGCATTTCTTCTTCTTATTGTATAGATCTCAATTTGTTAAGTACACCTCACTGCCTTTATTTTCAAGTGTTTTCTTTAATTATATTATTCGATTGTATTAAATATAAGCTTAATAAAAACTTCTCACAAATCACATGTCTCAATTTTTCATTGCAATAAACATTTGTATATATTTATTAATAAGCTATAGCCTTACATGAGCCATCTACACATGTTACAACGGCCTTACAAATGTCCGTTATAAAATTAGTTAAAGTGTTTAAAAAATTCACAACTGGGTTTGCCATTTTGTATATATAACCTTTCTACAAATAAAATAAAACAAATAATTAATTAAATAATTACATAAATAAATGCTTTTAACATAACATATATAAAATAGTCTAAATATGTTCTAATTTTATTTTAATTTTTACAAAAAACAAAGAGTGTTATTATATTATAGGAAGTTATTAGTATTTATAGTTATTTTTTTTGGAAAAAATGATAATTTATATAAATATTAAACAATGTTAAAAAATAAAATGAAATAAAAGTAAAAATTATACAACACAATTATGTTAATAGTTTTTTAAATTTAT
>NW_022319710.1:0-2236 GCF_002776525.5 Piliocolobus tephrosceles
ACACACACACACACACACACACAGTCCTTCTCTCAGTAAAAAAAAAAATTATGTATGTATATATAACACATTATATTATATGTTACATATGTATATATATAATATATATGGTATTATATATATAAAATATACATATATATAAAAAATGTTATTGGCCAGGCATCATGGCTCATGCCTGTAATCCCAACACTTTGGGAGGCCAAGGTGGGCAGATCACTTGAGGCCAGGAGTTGGAGACCAGCCTGGGCAACACGGCGAAACCCCATCTCCACCAAAAATACAAAAATTTAGCCAGGCAGGTGGTGCACACCTGTAGTCCCAGCTACTCAGGAGGCTGAGGTGGTAGGATGGCTTGAACCTGGGATGCAGAAGCTCCAGTGAGCCAGGATCCCCCCACTGCACTCCAGCCTGGGTGACAGAAAAAGACTCCATCTCAAAAACAAACAAACCAAAAAATATATATATATATTGTTATCATATACATATAATATAAATTAAAATATTGGCAATTAACAACATCTGAATAACAGATATAGAGGAAATTGCTGCAGGATATCTGCCTCACCCTGGACAGGTAAAGAAAGAATTCAGTTCCGTGTTCATCAAGTCAGTAAACAGAGCTTCGCTTCCCACAAGTGTCCCTTTAGCTACACTGTATATAACAACTTTTCAAAAATTCAGTGTCACACGGAGACACCGTGATTCAACTATCTTCTAGTTAAAAAAGATTTCTCTAAAGTATGACACTAGCACTCAGTTGGAACCTCGACTTGCAATGATAGAGTTCTAAGTTATGTGAGAAATATTTTTTTTAATTTATGGCTGTCACTAAAATATATACGAGGCTGATAATATAGAATTCGTTCTTACTATGTTTATTTATATATATATATATATATATATTCTTAAGAAGGGTCTCATTCTGTAGCCCAGGCTGGAATGCAGTGGCATGATCACAGCTCACTGCAGCCTCGACCTCCCAAGCTCAATTGAGCCCCATGCCTCAGCTTCTTGAGTAGCTGGGACTACAGGTACATGCCACCATGCCCAGCTAATATTTGTATTTTTTGTAGAGAGTGAATTTCACCATGTTGCCCAGGCCGGTCTCGAACTCCTGGGCTCAAGTGATCCATCCACTTCAGCCCCCGCAAAGTGCTAGGGTTACAGATGTGAGCCACTGCACTGGCCTATGTTATTTTCTAATAGGTTTCATATATTGTTATTATTGCCATCTTCTCTCCTCAGATCAACTCATATTTATTAAGTAGAAGACAGAGGAATGAACCGAATTCCAGGTCATAGCAGTTCCTCCACCTGGCTAGGCCTCAAATTTCTCACCTGTGAAAGAGGGATGTGGACTGCTACAACTGAGGGACTTCTCATCACTGACATTCTGTAAGTCTATAACTGTTGCTACAAGCTTGTTATCTATTTTAGCAGAAAAGACAGACATAAATGAGTAAATATGAAGCTGTATGTCTAGAACCTAAAAGAGATCAGGATGGGCTTGCATGAAACTTGGCTACGAACCTACAGAAATCCCCTTAGTAGATCAGTGGGAAGTCTCAATGGGTTTCTATGTTGGTTTAATGGGTTTACCATTGGGAATTTCTCTGTGATGTCAGCGAAGTGAGGGATGACGTTCCACAGACAGCTGGTTCTCCTTATTAACAGCAGTTATGTTCTGTAAAGCCACTGTGAACACTGAATTAGTGAATACTGAACCATCATCTTAGGGGAAACATAGGGTTAGGATCCTGTGAGCCTCTGGTATCTTTTCATCAACTGATCCATAGAGAAGCTTGTTGTATGTGTGCTTCTGCTTAAATATACTTTATTTAATATATATTGGGATTCATTAACATAAAACTCACTGACAACAGCATTGTAACTCACGTCTGAAAGAAGCTTATCAAACACTTGTATTTTCTCCAGCAGGTATGTCACAGCCCTCTTGCACTTAGAAACACTAGATAGCCCTTCATCCCTATGGTTGGGGCCATTTTAAAGGGCAAAATCACCAACAAAAAGCAGAAAAATGCAAACAAAAAAAAAAATGTAGTACTAAGACTGTGAGAAAAACACTTGTTTGCAACATGAGAGCTGAGACAAGATTGCCAAGAGTAGATTTTGTGTTTTCATGGCAAAAATAAATAAGTATACAAGGCAATGCATATATTAATTAGTTTGATTTAGCCATTCTACAATGAACACGTATCAAAACATGTTGTGCACC
>NW_022319711.1:0-2234 GCF_002776525.5 Piliocolobus tephrosceles
ACACACACACACACACACACACAGTCCTTCTCTCAGTAAAAAAAAAATTATGTATGTATATATAACACATTATATTATATGTTACATATGTATATATATAATATATATGGTATTATATATATAAAATATACATATATATAAAAAATGTTATTGGCCAGGCATCATGGCTCATGCCTGTAATCCCAACACTTTGGGAGGCCAAGGTGGGCAGATCACTTGAGGCCAGGAGTTGGAGACCAGCCTGGGCAACACGGCGAAACCCCATCTCCACCAAAAATACAAAAATTTAGCCAGGCAGGTGGTGCACACCTGTAGTCCCAGCTACTCAGGAGGCTGAGGTGGTAGGATGGCTTGAACCTGGGATGCAGAAGCTCCAGTGAGCCAGGATCCCCCCACTGCACTCCAGCCTGGGTGACAGAAAAAGACTCCATCTCAAAAACAAACAAACCAAAAAATATATATATATATTGTTATCATATACATATAATATAAATTAAAATATTGGCAATTAACAACATCTGAATAACAGATATAGAGGAAATTGCTGCAGGATATCTGCCTCACCCTGGACAGGTAAAGAAAGAATTCAGTTCCGTGTTCATCAAGTCAGTAAACAGAGCTTCGCTTCCCACAAGTGTCCCTTTAGCTACACTGTATATAACAACTTTTCAAAAATTCAGTGTCACACGGAGACACCGTGATTCAACTATCTTCTAGTTAAAAAAGATTTCTCTAAAGTATGACACTAGCACTCAGTTGGAACCTCGACTTGCAATGATAGAGTTCTAAGTTATGTGAGAAATATTTTTTTTAATTTATGGCTGTCACTAAAATATATACGAGGCTGATAATATAGAATTCGTTCTTACTATGTTTATTTATATATATATATATATATATATTCTTAAGAAGGGTCTCATTCTGTAGCCCAGGCTGGAATGCAGTGGCATGATCACAGCTCACTGCAGCCTCGACCTCCCAAGCTCAATTGAGCCCCATGCCTCAGCTTCTTGAGTAGCTGGGACTACAGGTACATGCCACCATGCCCAGCTAATATTTGTATTTTTTGTAGAGAGTGAATTTCACCATGTTGCCCAGGCCGGTCTCGAACTCCTGGGCTCAAGTGATCCATCCACTTCAGCCCCCGCAAAGTGCTAGGGTTACAGATGTGAGCCACTGCACTGGCCTATGTTATTTTCTAATAGGTTTCATATATTGTTATTATTGCCATCTTCTCTCCTCAGATCAACTCATATTTATTAAGTAGAAGACAGAGGAATGAACCGAATTCCAGGTCATAGCAGTTCCTCCACCTGGCTAGGCCTCAAATTTCTCACCTGTGAAAGAGGGATGTGGACTGCTACAACTGAGGGACTTCTCATCACTGACATTCTGTAAGTCTATAACTGTTGCTACAAGCTTGTTATCTATTTTAGCAGAAAAGACAGACATAAATGAGTAAATATGAAGCTGTATGTCTAGAACCTAAAAGAGATCAGGATGGGCTTGCATGAAACTTGGCTACGAACCTACAGAAATCCCCTTAGTAGATCAGTGGGAAGTCTCAATGGGTTTCTATGTTGGTTTAATGGGTTTACCATTGGGAATTTCTCTGTGATGTCAGCGAAGTGAGGGATGACGTTCCACAGACAGCTGGTTCTCCTTATTAACAGCAGTTATGTTCTGTAAAGCCACTGTGAACACTGAATTAGTGAATACTGAACCATCATCTTAGGGGAAACATAGGGTTAGGATCCTGTGAGCCTCTGGTATCTTTTCATCAACTGATCCATAGAGAAGCTTGTTGTATGTGTGCTTCTGCTTAAATATACTTTATTTAATATATATTGGGATTCATTAACATAAAACTCACTGACAACAGCATTGTAACTCACGTCTGAAAGAAGCTTATCAAACACTTGTATTTTCTCCAGCAGGTATGTCACAGCCCTCTTGCACTTAGAAACACTAGATAGCCCTTCATCCCTATGGTTGGGGCCATTTTAAAGGGCAAAATCACCAACAAAAAGCAGAAAAATGCAAACAAAAAAAAAATGTAGTACTAAGACTGTGAGAAAAACACTTGTTTGCAACATGAGAGCTGAGACAAGATTGCCAAGAGTAGATTTTGTGTTTTCATGGCAAAAATAAATAAGTATACAAGGCAATGCATATATTAATTAGTTTGATTTAGCCATTCTACAATGAACACGTATCAAAACATGTTGTGCACC
>NW_022319712.1:0-1861 GCF_002776525.5 Piliocolobus tephrosceles
ACCAGATCAGACCGGATCAAACCGGACCAGACCAGACCAAACCAGATCAAACCAGATCAGGCCGGAACAAACCGGACCAAACCGGACCAAACCAGACCAGACCGGATCAAACCAGACGAGACCAGACCAGACCAGACCAAACCAGACCAGACCGGATCAAACCAGATCGAACCATATCAGACTGGACCAGACCGGTTCAAACCAGACCAGACCGGATCAAACCAGATCAGACCGGATCAAACCAGATCGAACCAGACCAGACCGGACCAGACCGGATCAAACCAGATCGAACCAGACCAGACCGGACCAGACTGGTTCAAACCAGACCAGACCGGATCAAACCAGATCAAACCAGACGAGACAGGACCAAACCAGACGAGACCAGACCAGACCAGACCAGACGAGACCAGACCAGACCAGACCAGATCAAACCAGATCAAACCAGACGAGACCAGACCAGACCAGACCAGACCAAACCAGACCAGACCGGATCAAACCAGATCAGACCGGATCAAACCAGATCGAACCAGACCAGACCGGACCAGACCGGTTCAAACCAGACCAGACCGGATCAAACCAGACGAGACCGGACCAAACCAGACCAGACCGGATCAAACCAGACGAGACCAGACCAGACCAGACTAGACCAAACCAGACCAGACCGGATCAAACCAGATCAGACCGGATCAAACCAGACCAGACCAGACCAGACCGGTTCAAACCAGACCAGACCGGTTCAAACCAGACCAGACCGGATCAAACCAGATCAAACCAGACGAGACCGGACCAAACCAGACCAGACCGGATCAAACCAGACGAGACGAGACAAGACCAGACCAGACCAAACCAGACCAGACCGGATCAAACCAGATCAGACCAGACGTAATCAACCCAGACCAGACCAGACCAGACCGGAGCAAACCAGATCAGACTGGATCAAAGCAGACCAGACCGGATCAAACCAGATCAAACCAGACCCGACCGGAACATACCGGATCAAACCAGACCAGACCGGACAGATCCAGACCAGACCGGACCAGACCGGTTCAAACCAGACCAGACCGGATCAAACCAGACCAGACCGGACCAAACCGGATCAAACCAGATCAGACCAGATCAAACCAGATTAAACCAGATGAGACCGGACCAAACCAGACCAGACGGGATCAAATCAGATCAGACCGGAACAGACTGGATCAGACCAGACCAGACCGGACCAAACTAGACCAGACCAGACCGGACCAAACCAGATCAGACTGGGTCAAAGCAGACCAGACCAGATCAAACCAGATCAAACCAGACCCGACCGGAACAGACCGGATCAAACCAGACCAGACCGGACAGATCCAGACCAGACGGGACCAGACTGGATCAAACCAGACCAGACCAGAACAGACCAGTTCAAACCAGAGCAGAACGGATCAAACCAGACCAGCCCGGATGAAACCAGATCAAACCAGACGAGACCGGACCAAACCAGACCAGACTGGACCAGAACAGATCAAACCAGATCAGACCGGATCAAACCAGACCAGACCAGACCAGACCGGACAGATCCAGACCAGACCAGACCGGATCAAACCAGACCAGACCGGATCAAACCAGATCAAACCAGACGAGACCGGACCAAACCAGACCAGAACAGATCAAACCAGATCAGACCGGATCAAACCAGACCAGACCAGAGCAGACCGGACCAAACCAGACAAGACCGGATCAAACCAGATCAAACCAGACCAGACTGGACCAGACCAGTGCAAACCAGACCAGACCGGATCAAACCAGACCAAACCAGACCAGACCGGATCAAACCAGATCAAACCAGACGAGACCGGACCAGACCGGATCAAACCAGACCAGA
>NW_022319713.1:0-1861 GCF_002776525.5 Piliocolobus tephrosceles
TCTGGTCTGGTTTGATCCGGTCTGGTCCGGTCTCGTCTGGTTTGATCTGGTTTGATCCGGTCTGGTCTGGTTTGGTCTGGTTTGATCCGGTCTGGTCTGGTTTGCACTGGTCTGGTCCAGTCTGGTCTGGTTTGATCTGGTTTGATCCGGTCTTGTCTGGTTTGGTCCGGTCTGCTCTGGTCTGGTCTGGTTTGATCCGGTCTGATCTGGTTTGATCTGTTCTGGTCTGGTTTGGTCCGGTCTCGTCTGGTTTGATCTGGTTTGATCCGGTCTGGTCTGGTTTGATCCGGTCTGGTCTGGTCTGGATCTGTCCGGTCTGGTCTGGTCTGGTCTGGTTTGATCCGGTCTGATCTGGTTTGATCTGTTCTGGTCCAGTCTGGTCTGGTTTGGTCCGGTCTCGTCTGGTTTGATCTGGTTTCATCCGGGCTGGTCTGGTTTGATCCGTTCTGCTCTGGTTTGAACTGGTCTGTTCTGGTCTGGTCTGGTTTGATCCAGTCTGGTCCCGTCTGGTCTGGATCTGTCCGGTCTGGTCTGGTTTGATCCGGTCTGTTCCGGTCGGGTCTGGTTTGATCTGGTTTGATCTGGTCTGGTCTGCTTTGACCCAGTCTGATCTGGTTTGGTCCGGTCTGGTCTGGTCTAGTTTGGTCCGGTCTGGTCTGGTCTGATCCAGTCTGTTCCGGTCTGATCTGATTTGATCCCGTCTGGTCTGGTTTGGTCCGGTCTCATCTGGTTTAATCTGGTTTGATCTGGTCTGATCTGGTTTGATCCGGTTTGGTCCGGTCTGGTCTGGTTTGATCCGGTCTGGTCTGGTTTGAACCGGTCTGGTCCGGTCTGGTCTGGATCTGTCCGGTCTGGTCTGGTTTGATCCGGTATGTTCCGGTCGGGTCTGGTTTGATCTGGTTTGATCCGGTCTGGTCTGCTTTGATCCAGTCTGATCTGGTTTGCTCCGGTCTGGTCTGGTCTGGTCTGGGTTGATTACGTCTGGTCTGATCTGGTTTGATCCGGTCTGGTCTGGTTTGGTCTGGTCTGGTCTTGTCTCGTCTCGTCTGGTTTGATCCGGTCTGGTCTGGTTTGGTCCGGTCTCGTCTGGTTTGATCTGGTTTGATCCGGTCTGGTCTGGTTTGAACCGGTCTGGTCTGGTTTGAACCGGTCTGGTCTGGTCTGGTCTGGTTTGATCCGGTCTGATCTGGTTTGATCCGGTCTGGTCTGGTTTGGTCTAGTCTGGTCTGGTCTGGTCTCGTCTGGTTTGATCCGGTCTGGTCTGGTTTGGTCCGGTCTCGTCTGGTTTGATCCGGTCTGGTCTGGTTTGAACCGGTCTGGTCCGGTCTGGTCTGGTTCGATCTGGTTTGATCCGGTCTGATCTGGTTTGATCCGGTCTGGTCTGGTTTGGTCTGGTCTGGTCTGGTCTGGTCTCGTCTGGTTTGATCTGGTTTGATCTGGTCTGGTCTGGTCTGGTCTCGTCTGGTCTGGTCTGGTCTGGTCTCGTCTGGTTTGGTCCTGTCTCGTCTGGTTTGATCTGGTTTGATCCGGTCTGGTCTGGTTTGAACCAGTCTGGTCCGGTCTGGTCTGGTTCGATCTGGTTTGATCCGGTCTGGTCCGGTCTGGTCTGGTTCGATCTGGTTTGATCCGGTCTGATCTGGTTTGATCCGGTCTGGTCTGGTTTGAACCGGTCTGGTCCAGTCTGATATGGTTCGATCTGGTTTGATCCGGTCTGGTCTGGTTTGGTCTGGTCTGGTCTGGTCTCGTCTGGTTTGATCCGGTCTGGTCTGGTTTGGTCCGGTTTGGTCCGGTTTGTTCCGGCCTGATCTGGTTTGATCTGGTTTGGTCTGGTCTGGTCCGGTTTGATCCGGTCTGATCTGGT
>NW_022319714.1:0-4136 GCF_002776525.5 Piliocolobus tephrosceles
TCTGTCACCCAGGCTGGAGTGCAGTGGCGCGATCTCGCTCACTGCAACCTCCGCCTCTCAGGTTCAAGCGATTCTTCTGCCTCAGCCTCTCAAGTAGCTGGGGATTACAGTCACGTACCACCACGCCTGGCTAATTTTTGTATTTTTAGTAGAGACAGGGTTTCACCGTGTTTATCAGGCTGGTCTGGAACTCCTGACGTGGTGATCCGCCTGCCTTGGCCTCCCAAACTGTTGGGATTACAGGCATGAGCCACTGCGCTCGTCCTATTAACCTCATTTGATATTCTTCCGCAGTTGAAAGAGAATACTCTGCTATTCCCGTGGCTACCATTTTAAATACTTTGGGAAGCCAGGTGGAGTCGAACTGGATCAATAAAGCCCTGTGCTCCCCGTCAAGTTCTGGAGTTAAAAGCAGAACAAGACAAGGTCTTCCTCCGCTGTCTTCTCGTCTTTCCCTGTGAAGTCTCAGAGGAGTGTGACTGACGCACTTACGTCAGGACTGCTTTTGAGTGAGTCCATGCACTTCTTACAACCTTTTGAGATTGGTAGGGTTAGGTCCATTTTACAGAGGAGATCATATCAAGTAGTAGAATGAGGATTTATTTTTTATTTTATTTATTTATTTATTTTGAGAAAGTGTTTCTCTCCTGTTGCCCAGGCTGGAGTGCAATGGCGAAATCTCGGCTCACCACAACCTCCGCCTCCCGGGTTCAAGCGATTCTCCTGCCTCAGCCTCCCAAGTAGCTGGGATTACACATGTGCCACCACGCCCAGCTAATTTTTGTATTTTTAGTAGAAACGGGGTTTCTCCCTGTTGGTCAGGCTGGTCTCCAACTCCCGAACACAGATGATCCGCCCGCCTCAGCCTCCCAAAGTGCTGGGATTACAAGCGTGAGCCACTGTGCCCGGCCGAATCGGGATTTAAAGCTCAGTCTTCCAGTCTTCAAAGCCCTCGACTGTTTTAGGCAAACCCCAAAGTTTCTTCTTTTTTCTTTTTTTCTTTTTTTGAGACGGAGTCTCGCTTTGTTGCCCAGGCCAGAGTGCAGTGGCGCCATCTCGGCTCACTGCAAGCTCCGCCTCCCGGGTTCACGCCATTCTCCTGCCTCAGCCTTTCCAGTAGCTGAAACTACAGGCGCCCGCCACCACACCAGACTAATTTTTTGTATTTTTAGTAGAGACGGGGTTTCACCGTGTTAGCCAGGATGGTCTCGATCTCGTGACCCTGTGATCCGCCCGTCTTGGCCTCCCAAAGTGTGCTGGAATTACAGGCCTGAGCCACTGCGCCCAGCTCAGAGTTTCTTCAGGTGTGTGTGTGTGTGTGTGTGTGTGTGTGTGTGTGTGTGTGTGTAAGGTGAGAAAAAAAGGAAGTAACTCTTCTCCCCTTCACCTAATGGGAACACTCAGGAGTCTTCTAGGAATCTTATTTTATGGGTTCTGACACATTGAAGAGTAAAAGACACCTAGTACAACATAGCACTGAATGAATGTTGGCTAAATGTTCGCATAGATACAGATGTAAAGGTCTGAATCCATTTTAAATACCTGTTGCTCTTTTCCACTCAGTGTTTGGATTCTAGGCATAACCTTCCATTGCCATTACCAATGACTCCCCCAGCGCTGGTCTGCAGACAAAAATTCAACAGTCCATAACTGTTCTGCCTGTTCTATCTCTGGCTTCACAGTGTCCATACATTTTCACGCTTTCTTCAGTCATCTGTAGAGGGATTTTTTTCTAAATCTCCTCTTTATCCATGACTTCTTTTTTTTCTTTTCTTTCTTTTTTTCTTTCTTTTGTTTTTTGAGACGGAGTCTTACTCTGTTGCCCAAGCTGGAGTGCAATGGCGTGATCTCGGCTCACTGCAACCTCCGCCTCCTGGGTTCAAGTGATTCTCCTGCCTCAGCCTCCTGAGTGGCTGGGATTATAGGCACGCGCCAACTTGCCCAGCTAATATTTGTATTTTTGGTGGAGACGGGGTTTCACCATGTTGGCCAGGCTGGTCTTGAACTCCTGACCTCAGGTGATCTGCCCATCTCAGCCTCCCAAAGTGTTGGAATTACAGGTGTGAGCCACGGTGCCCAGATCCATGACTTCTATCAGATTGCAGATTTTGTGCCACATACCAGTCACACCCCAGCCAGTACCTTAGAGGAGGTAAGGTGATGTGGCTTTAATAAAGCTCAGGTGACTGCAGATGAAGAGTAAATGAATAGGTGTTGTAGTATGTTTCAACATTTTTGTAGATTTGAAATGTTTTGAAATAAAACATTGGGGGTTTTACACATAGGAGAACACAAGTTTTAGAGGTAGATCTGATATTTACAACCAAATTCTGCCATTCACCAGCCGCGAAGCTTGGGCAAGCTACCTAATCTCTCTCAGCCTGGTTTCTGCTTCTGTAAAATGTGAATCATAAAGTATTTCTCTTGTAAGTTGTTATGAAGAAATGAGGCTGGGAGCGGTGGCTCACGCCTGTAATCCCAGCACTTTGGGAGGCCAAGGTGGGTGGATCATGAGGTCAGGAGTTCGAGACCAGCCTGGCCAACATAGTGAAACTCTGTCTCTACTAAAAATACAAAAATTAGCTGAATATGGTGGCATGCGCCTGTAGTCCCAACTACTTGGGAGGCTGAGGCAGGAGAATGGTGTGAACCTGGGAGGCGAAGATTGTGGTGAGCCAGGATTGCACCACTGCACTCCAGCCTGGGCAACAGAGTGAGACTCAATCTCAAAAAAAAAAAGAAAAGAGCTGAGGTATTTAAAGTGCCCAGGTAGATGCCTGGCAACTAGAAAGCAGGCAGTTGTCATTTTATTTTCCAATTACCTCAAATCTACAGGGTGAGTTAAATATTCTTGTCCCCTACTCCCCACCTCCAAGCCCTCAAGCTTCCAAGTTTCTCTTGCCAAATGCAAATGTCTGGCCATTCTTTTGTTTTTCTTTTTGAGATGGAGTCTCACTCTGTCACTAGGCTGGAGTGCAGTGGCGCAATCTCAGTTCACCGCAACTTCCACCTCCTGGGTTCAAGTGATTCTCCTGCCTTAGCCTCCTGAGTAGTAGGGATTACAGGTGCCCGCCACCATGCTGGCTAATTTTTTTTTTTGAGACGGAGTCTTGCTCAGTCACCCAGACTGGAGTGCAGTGGCACGATCTCAGCTCACTGCAAGCTCCACCTCCCAGGTTCACGCCATTCTCCTGCCTCAGCCTCCCAAGTAGCTGGGACTACAGGCACCCGCCACCACGCCCTGCTAATCTTTTTTGTATTTTTAGTAGAGACGGGGTTTCACCATGTTAGCCAGGATGGTCTTGATCTCCTGACCCCGTGATCCACCCGTCTCGGCCTCCCAAAGTGCTGGGATTATAGGCTTGAGCCACCGTGCCCGGCGCTAATTTTTGTATTGTTAGTAGAGACGGGGTTTTGCCACGTTGGGCAGGCTGATCTCAAAATCCTGATCTCAAGTGATCCACCCACCTTGGCCTCTCAAAGTGCTGGGATTACAGGTGTGAGTCACTGTGCCCAGCTGTGGCCATTTTTTCAAGGCCCCTTGATAACACTGATGTCCTGCTTCACACTTCATTTCATCCAAAGTATTTTTCTAGGAGCACTCCTTCCTACCATATCACCAAACTCCCAGCCTTGTGGCCAAACTGCTCTCCAATCGGGGCCAACCCATTACCCGACCCTACCTTCCTCCTTCCTTACATTACATCTGGAAGCCTGCCATGCTGCCCCCCAAACACGGCCTAAGCCGTAGAGCTATAGTATCTTATGGATAGCTCACACATCAGAGAACTGTTCAACCCAAAGCCATCACTTACATAACAGCAGGCATGCTCCTGGCAGCACTCAGCATTGCACTGTCTCCACTGGCTTGCTTCTTTCTTTGTGAGATATTCTTCAAACAGCCAGATTGTGCTGTGGCCCTTCTTACTCTTAATTCCTGGGACTGACAGTGAATTGTATTTTTTTATTTTATTTTTTTCTTTTTTCTTTTTTGAGACAGAGTTTCCCTCTTGTTGCCCAGGCTGGAGTGCAGTGGCACAATCTCGGCTCACTGCAACCTCCGCCTCCCAGGTTCAAGTGATTCTCCTACCTCAGCCTCCCAAGTAGCTGGGATTACAGGCATGTGCTGCCACACC
>NW_022319714.1:4236-5452 GCF_002776525.5 Piliocolobus tephrosceles
TTTGAGATGAAGTCTCGCTCTGTCACCCAGGCTGGAGTGCAGTGGCACCATCTCAGCTCATTGCAAGCTCCACCTCCCAGGTTCAAGCTATTCTCCTGCCTCAGCCTCCCGAGTAGCTGGGACCACAGGCGCCCGCCACCACACCCAGCTAATTTTTTGTATTTTTAGTAGAGACGGGTTTCACCGTGTTAGCCAGGATGGTCTCGATCTCCTCACCTCGTGATCCGCCTGCCTTGGCCTCCCAAAGTGCTGGGATTACAGGCGTGAGCCACCACGCCCGGCCTAATTTTTTGTATATTTAGTAGAAATGGGGTTTTACCATGTTAGCCAGGCTGGTCTCAAACTCCTGACCTCAAGTGATCCACCAGCCTCGGCCTCCCAAAATGTTGGGATTACAGGTGTGAGCTACCGCACCCGGCCTTTTCTCCCTTTCGTACCTAGTCCCACAGAAGATTTTACAATTCTCTCTTTTCATACCTACTATTACTACCACCCTTCTACAGACTCATAATCCCTTATTATGTCCCTTTCACTTATCCCCTTTTGATCATTCTAAACACTTCACCATTTCTGAATAGGCCTTGCCCCTTCAGTTGATTGGCCATTTCACATTGTTGTTCCTTCTGTATGAAACGCCTTTCACTGTTTGTCAGCTAGTAAATTCTCCCATCCTCTGAGCTCCAGCTCCATGTCATCAGTCCAGGGAGCTTTTCCTACCCTACCTTTAGGTTATTCATTTCTTCCTTGTGCTCTCATCATGCTTAGCACATACCTTTCCCTCCCTAGACTCTGAGCCCTTGGAGGACAGGAACTGTGCTCTGTCGCCCAAGCTGGAGTGCAGTGGCATGATCTCAGCTTGCTGCAACCTCTGCCTCCCGGGTTCAGGTGATTTTCCTGCTTCAGCCTCCCAAGTAACTGGGACTACAGGCATGCACCAGCACACCCCGCTAATTTTTATAGTTTCTAGTAGAGACAGGGTTTCGCCATGTTGGCCAGGCTGGTCTCGAACTCCTGACCTCAAGTTATCTGCCTGCCTCGGCCTCCCAAAGTGCTGGAATTATAGGCATGAGCCACTGTGCCTGGCCTGGAACTGTGTCTTATTCATCTTTATGCTCCTAGCCTCCAGCCTAGTGCCTGGCTTGTGGTAGGCCTTGATAAATGTTTGCAGAATACATGCATGCGTGAATGAATGAATGAATGAATGAATGAATGAATG
>NW_022319715.1:0-1216 GCF_002776525.5 Piliocolobus tephrosceles
CATTCATTCATTCATTCATTCATTCATTCATTCACGCATGCATGTATTCTGCAAACATTTATCAAGGCCTACCACAAGCCAGGCACTAGGCTGGAGGCTAGGAGCATAAAGATGAATAAGACACAGTTCCAGGCCAGGCACAGTGGCTCATGCCTATAATTCCAGCACTTTGGGAGGCCGAGGCAGGCAGATAACTTGAGGTCAGGAGTTCGAGACCAGCCTGGCCAACATGGCGAAACCCTGTCTCTACTAGAAACTATAAAAATTAGCGGGGTGTGCTGGTGCATGCCTGTAGTCCCAGTTACTTGGGAGGCTGAAGCAGGAAAATCACCTGAACCCGGGAGGCAGAGGTTGCAGCAAGCTGAGATCATGCCACTGCACTCCAGCTTGGGCGACAGAGCACAGTTCCTGTCCTCCAAGGGCTCAGAGTCTAGGGAGGGAAAGGTATGTGCTAAGCATGATGAGAGCACAAGGAAGAAATGAATAACCTAAAGGTAGGGTAGGAAAAGCTCCCTGGACTGATGACATGGAGCTGGAGCTCAGAGGATGGGAGAATTTACTAGCTGACAAACAGTGAAAGGCGTTTCATACAGAAGGAACAACAATGTGAAATGGCCAATCAACTGAAGGGGCAAGGCCTATTCAGAAATGGTGAAGTGTTTAGAATGATCAAAAGGGGATAAGTGAAAGGGACATAATAAGGGATTATGAGTCTGTAGAAGGGTGGTAGTAATAGTAGGTATGAAAAGAGAGAATTGTAAAATCTTCTGTGGGACTAGGTACGAAAGGGAGAAAAGGCCGGGTGCGGTAGCTCACACCTGTAATCCCAACATTTTGGGAGGCCGAGGCTGGTGGATCACTTGAGGTCAGGAGTTTGAGACCAGCCTGGCTAACATGGTAAAACCCCATTTCTACTAAATATACAAAAAATTAGGCCGGGCGTGGTGGCTCACGCCTGTAATCCCAGCACTTTGGGAGGCCAAGGCAGGCGGATCACGAGGTGAGGAGATCGAGACCATCCTGGCTAACACGGTGAAACCCGTCTCTACTAAAAATACAAAAAATTAGCTGGGTGTGGTGGCGGGCGCCTGTGGTCCCAGCTACTCGGGAGGCTGAGGCAGGAGAATAGCTTGAACCTGGGAGGTGGAGCTTGCAATGAGCTGAGATGGTGCCACTGCACTCCAGCCTGGGTGACAGAGCGAGACTTCATCTCAAA
>NW_022319715.1:1316-5452 GCF_002776525.5 Piliocolobus tephrosceles
GGTGTGGCAGCACATGCCTGTAATCCCAGCTACTTGGGAGGCTGAGGTAGGAGAATCACTTGAACCTGGGAGGCGGAGGTTGCAGTGAGCCGAGATTGTGCCACTGCACTCCAGCCTGGGCAACAAGAGGGAAACTCTGTCTCAAAAAAGAAAAAAGAAAAAAATAAAATAAAAAAATACAATTCACTGTCAGTCCCAGGAATTAAGAGTAAGAAGGGCCACAGCACAATCTGGCTGTTTGAAGAATATCTCACAAAGAAAGAAGCAAGCCAGTGGAGACAGTGCAATGCTGAGTGCTGCCAGGAGCATGCCTGCTGTTATGTAAGTGATGGCTTTGGGTTGAACAGTTCTCTGATGTGTGAGCTATCCATAAGATACTATAGCTCTACGGCTTAGGCCGTGTTTGGGGGGCAGCATGGCAGGCTTCCAGATGTAATGTAAGGAAGGAGGAAGGTAGGGTCGGGTAATGGGTTGGCCCCGATTGGAGAGCAGTTTGGCCACAAGGCTGGGAGTTTGGTGATATGGTAGGAAGGAGTGCTCCTAGAAAAATACTTTGGATGAAATGAAGTGTGAAGCAGGACATCAGTGTTATCAAGGGGCCTTGAAAAAATGGCCACAGCTGGGCACAGTGACTCACACCTGTAATCCCAGCACTTTGAGAGGCCAAGGTGGGTGGATCACTTGAGATCAGGATTTTGAGATCAGCCTGCCCAACGTGGCAAAACCCCGTCTCTACTAACAATACAAAAATTAGCGCCGGGCACGGTGGCTCAAGCCTATAATCCCAGCACTTTGGGAGGCCGAGACGGGTGGATCACGGGGTCAGGAGATCAAGACCATCCTGGCTAACATGGTGAAACCCCGTCTCTACTAAAAATACAAAAAAGATTAGCAGGGCGTGGTGGCGGGTGCCTGTAGTCCCAGCTACTTGGGAGGCTGAGGCAGGAGAATGGCGTGAACCTGGGAGGTGGAGCTTGCAGTGAGCTGAGATCGTGCCACTGCACTCCAGTCTGGGTGACTGAGCAAGACTCCGTCTCAAAAAAAAAAATTAGCCAGCATGGTGGCGGGCACCTGTAATCCCTACTACTCAGGAGGCTAAGGCAGGAGAATCACTTGAACCCAGGAGGTGGAAGTTGCGGTGAACTGAGATTGCGCCACTGCACTCCAGCCTAGTGACAGAGTGAGACTCCATCTCAAAAAGAAAAACAAAAGAATGGCCAGACATTTGCATTTGGCAAGAGAAACTTGGAAGCTTGAGGGCTTGGAGGTGGGGAGTAGGGGACAAGAATATTTAACTCACCCTGTAGATTTGAGGTAATTGGAAAATAAAATGACAACTGCCTGCTTTCTAGTTGCCAGGCATCTACCTGGGCACTTTAAATACCTCAGCTCTTTTCTTTTTTTTTTTGAGATTGAGTCTCACTCTGTTGCCCAGGCTGGAGTGCAGTGGTGCAATCCTGGCTCACCACAATCTTCGCCTCCCAGGTTCACACCATTCTCCTGCCTCAGCCTCCCAAGTAGTTGGGACTACAGGCGCATGCCACCATATTCAGCTAATTTTTGTATTTTTAGTAGAGACAGAGTTTCACTATGTTGGCCAGGCTGGTCTCGAACTCCTGACCTCATGATCCACCCACCTTGGCCTCCCAAAGTGCTGGGATTACAGGCGTGAGCCACCGCTCCCAGCCTCATTTCTTCATAACAACTTACAAGAGAAATACTTTATGATTCACATTTTACAGAAGCAGAAACCAGGCTGAGAGAGATTAGGTAGCTTGCCCAAGCTTCGCGGCTGGTGAATGGCAGAATTTGGTTGTAAATATCAGATCTACCTCTAAAACTTGTGTTCTCCTATGTGTAAAACCCCCAATGTTTTATTTCAAAACATTTCAAATCTACAAAAATGTTGAAACATACTACAACACCTATTCATTTACTCTTCATCTGCAGTCACCTGAGCTTTATTAAAGCCACATCACCTTACCTCCTCTAAGGTACTGGCTGGGGTGTGACTGGTATGTGGCACAAAATCTGCAATCTGATAGAAGTCATGGATCTGGGCACCGTGGCTCACACCTGTAATTCCAACACTTTGGGAGGCTGAGATGGGCAGATCACCTGAGGTCAGGAGTTCAAGACCAGCCTGGCCAACATGGTGAAACCCCGTCTCCACCAAAAATACAAATATTAGCTGGGCAAGTTGGCGCGTGCCTATAATCCCAGCCACTCAGGAGGCTGAGGCAGGAGAATCACTTGAACCCAGGAGGCGGAGGTTGCAGTGAGCCGAGATCACGCCATTGCACTCCAGCTTGGGCAACAGAGTAAGACTCCGTCTCAAAAAACAAAAGAAAGAAAAAAAGAAAGAAAAGAAAAAAAAGAAGTCATGGATAAAGAGGAGATTTAGAAAAAAATCCCTCTACAGATGACTGAAGAAAGCGTGAAAATGTATGGACACTGTGAAGCCAGAGATAGAACAGGCAGAACAGTTATGGACTGTTGAATTTTTGTCTGCAGACCAGCGCTGGGGGAGTCATTGGTAATGGCAATGGAAGGTTATGCCTAGAATCCAAACACTGAGTGGAAAAGAGCAACAGGTATTTAAAATGGATTCAGACCTTTACATCTGTATCTATGCGAACATTTAGCCAACATTCATTCAGTGCTATGTTGTACTAGGTGTCTTTTACTCTTCAATGTGTCAGAACCCATAAAATAAGATTCCTAGAAGACTCCTGAGTGTTCCCATTAGGTGAAGGGGAGAAGAGTTACTTCCTTTTTTTCTCACCTTACACACACACACACACACACACACACACACACACACACACACACCTGAAGAAACTCTGAGCTGGGCGCAGTGGCTCAGGCCTGTAATTCCAGCACACTTTGGGAGGCCAAGACGGGCGGATCACAGGGTCACGAGATCGAGACCATCCTGGCTAACACGGTGAAACCCCGTCTCTACTAAAAATACAAAAAATTAGTCTGGTGTGGTGGCGGGCGCCTGTAGTTTCAGCTACTGGAAAGGCTGAGGCAGGAGAATGGCGTGAACCCGGGAGGCGGAGCTTGCAGTGAGCCGAGATGGCGCCACTGCACTCTGGCCTGGGCAACAAAGCGAGACTCCGTCTCAAAAAAAGAAAAAAAGAAAAAAGAAGAAACTTTGGGGTTTGCCTAAAACAGTCGAGGGCTTTGAAGACTGGAAGACTGAGCTTTAAATCCCGATTCGGCCGGGCACAGTGGCTCACGCTTGTAATCCCAGCACTTTGGGAGGCTGAGGCGGGCGGATCATCTGTGTTCGGGAGTTGGAGACCAGCCTGACCAACAGGGAGAAACCCCGTTTCTACTAAAAATACAAAAATTAGCTGGGCGTGGTGGCACATGTGTAATCCCAGCTACTTGGGAGGCTGAGGCAGGAGAATCGCTTGAACCCGGGAGGCGGAGGTTGTGGTGAGCCGAGATTTCGCCATTGCACTCCAGCCTGGGCAACAGGAGAGAAACACTTTCTCAAAATAAATAAATAAATAAAATAAAAAATAAATCCTCATTCTACTACTTGATATGATCTCCTCTGTAAAATGGACCTAACCCTACCAATCTCAAAAGGTTGTAAGAAGTGCATGGACTCACTCAAAAGCAGTCCTGACGTAAGTGCGTCAGTCACACTCCTCTGAGACTTCACAGGGAAAGACGAGAAGACAGCGGAGGAAGACCTTGTCTTGTTCTGCTTTTAACTCCAGAACTTGACGGGGAGCACAGGGCTTTATTGATCCAGTTCGACTCCACCTGGCTTCCCAAAGTATTTAAAATGGTAGCCACGGGAATAGCAGAGTATTCTCTTTCAACTGCGGAAGAATATCAAATGAGGTTAATAGGACGAGCGCAGTGGCTCATGCCTGTAATCCCAACAGTTTGGGAGGCCAAGGCAGGCGGATCACCACGTCAGGAGTTCCAGACCAGCCTGATAAACACGGTGAAACCCTGTCTCTACTAAAAATACAAAAATTAGCCAGGCGTGGTGGTACGTGACTGTAATCCCCAGCTACTTGAGAGGCTGAGGCAGAAGAATCGCTTGAACCTGAGAGGCGGAGGTTGCAGTGAGCGAGATCGCGCCACTGCACTCCAGCCTGGGTGACAGA
>NW_022319716.1:0-1805 GCF_002776525.5 Piliocolobus tephrosceles
CCACACCCTCCTACAGTGTTAGCACCTTTGCGAGAGGTGGCTGGGGCAGAGGGGGTAGTCAGAGTACATGTCCCTTTTTCATTGGCCGATCTTTCCAAAATTGAGAAGCGTTTAGGTGATTTCTCAGCTAATCCTACCCTATACATAAAGGAATGTAGACACCTTTGTCAGGCCTATGACTTAACTTGGCATGACCTCCAGGTTATCCTAACCTCTACCCTAAACTGACTGAGGTTCTAACCCAATATACCCGGTTAGATCCGGCCTCCCCCACAGCGGCCACCATTTTGGCATCTTATTTCATTTCTCAATCAGCTCCTGACATTCGTAAAAAAAAAAAACTTCAAAAGGTAGAAGATGGTCCTCAGATACCAATACAAGACCTAGTTAAATTAGCCTTTAAGGTTTAAAACTCCAGAGAGAAGACGGCAAGTTCGCCTTGAACAGAAGGTTCAGCTCCTAGCAGCGGCTTTACAGCCCAGTCGTAACCCCAGGCCAGAGAGCACACACCCCACAGACTCCAAGGCTGCAAAAAGAGCCTGCTATAAGTGCGGCAAGGCAGGACACTATGCCAACAGGTGTCCGCAGGGTCCCCGAGCCCCAACGCAGCCTTGCTATAAGTGCAAGGCATCAGGACATTAGGCCAGTGAATGTCCTAACCCTCGTCCACCAGCAACCCCCTGCCCTGCTTGCCAGCAGGGAGAACACTGGAAGTCTGATTGCCCCACCCTGAGAACAGGTGCCGCGCCTCTACGTGACCCCCTTTCCCAGGATCCTGGGAGCTCCTTCCAGCTCCTACATCTGGACGACGACAACTGAAGGTGCCGAGACTCGGGGACCCCCATCATCCTCGCCAAGCCGCAGGTAACTCTCCTGGTAGCAGGTAAGACAATTTTTTAATCAACAGCGAGGCTACCTATTGTGTTTTGCCGTCCTTCTCTGGACCTAGCCTTCCATCCAATATCTCTGTAGCAGGAGTAAGTGGAAAGCCATCCACTCCACGAAAAACTCCAATCCTTAATTGCTGCCTGGCCAACAAGTACTTTGCGCACTCATTCCTCATTCCCAACTAAAAAGGGCCCCTACTGAAAGCAATCAGTGGAAATCAGTTTTTCCTTCCCCCACTCGCCTCAAACTTACTAAATTTTCTTAACTATCTCATACTCCCCAACCTTGCCAGGACCTTCCTTCTGGGTTTTGCCCATATTCCAACAAATGCTTCCATTCCTCATTCCTATACTAATACGGTGCCTTATTTTATTCTTCATCCATACGTCCAAATACCAACCATGGGCCCTGACCTTAACGACGCCCCTTAACAGCAGGAAGTAGCCAGACAGACCACGGCGCCCCTTTATCACTATTATCAATAAAAGGTTGGACTGTTTGGACGAACGGAGGCAGGATGGTGCACTTCCGGGTTCTTCACCACCAACTCTTCCGGTGTGTGCGAGAATGCAGCTGACGCCCGGGAAGGTGCAGATTGATCAGGCATGCACCAGGTGATGTCAATCCGAGGAGACCAAGATTTACCTGGTGGCACCTGCGGAGCGCCCCCCCTCCCCCGACATGCCCATGCCCCGCCTATTGCCCTTCCACTCCTAGAAAAGTCGCTCCCAGCAGATGAGCCGGGGGCGGGCTTTCTCAGCCCCCACTCTTGTCGGGACTGTATTAGAAACTCCCCACCCCCAGCTCCGGTCCCTGAAGCTAGATGACCAAAGAATAAATTTGCAGTTTTGCTTTTAGCCTTGCCTACTCGCTGGTTCTTTTGTGCCCACTCTGGTGGTCTTAGAAAAACAAATCAG
>NW_022319717.1:0-1805 GCF_002776525.5 Piliocolobus tephrosceles
CTGATTTGTTTTTCTAAGACCACCAGAGTGGGCACAAAAGAACCAGCGAGTAGGCAAGGCTAAAAGCAAAACTGCAAATTTATTCTTTGGTCATCTAGCTTCAGGGACCGGAGCTGGGGGTGGGGAGTTTCTAATACAGTCCCGACAAGAGTGGGGGCTGAGAAAGCCCGCCCCCGGCTCATCTGCTGGGAGCGACTTTTCTAGGAGTGGAAGGGCAATAGGCGGGGCATGGGCATGTCGGGGGAGGGGGGGCGCTCCGCAGGTGCCACCAGGTAAATCTTGGTCTCCTCGGATTGACATCACCTGGTGCATGCCTGATCAATCTGCACCTTCCCGGGCGTCAGCTGCATTCTCGCACACACCGGAAGAGTTGGTGGTGAAGAACCCGGAAGTGCACCATCCTGCCTCCGTTCGTCCAAACAGTCCAACCTTTTATTGATAATAGTGATAAAGGGGCGCCGTGGTCTGTCTGGCTACTTCCTGCTGTTAAGGGGCGTCGTTAAGGTCAGGGCCCATGGTTGGTATTTGGACGTATGGATGAAGAATAAAATAAGGCACCGTATTAGTATAGGAATGAGGAATGGAAGCATTTGTTGGAATATGGGCAAAACCCAGAAGGAAGGTCCTGGCAAGGTTGGGGAGTATGAGATAGTTAAGAAAATTTAGTAAGTTTGAGGCGAGTGGGGGAAGGAAAAACTGATTTCCACTGATTGCTTTCAGTAGGGGCCCTTTTTAGTTGGGAATGAGGAATGAGTGCGCAAAGTACTTGTTGGCCAGGCAGCAATTAAGGATTGGAGTTTTTCGTGGAGTGGATGGCTTTCCACTTACTCCTGCTACAGAGATATTGGATGGAAGGCTAGGTCCAGAGAAGGACGGCAAAACACAATAGGTAGCCTCGCTGTTGATTAAAAAATTGTCTTACCTGCTACCAGGAGAGTTACCTGCGGCTTGGCGAGGATGATGGGGGTCCCCGAGTCTCGGCACCTTCAGTTGTCGTCGTCCAGATGTAGGAGCTGGAAGGAGCTCCCAGGATCCTGGGAAAGGGGGTCACGTAGAGGCGCGGCACCTGTTCTCAGGGTGGGGCAATCAGACTTCCAGTGTTCTCCCTGCTGGCAAGCAGGGCAGGGGGTTGCTGGTGGACGAGGGTTAGGACATTCACTGGCCTAATGTCCTGATGCCTTGCACTTATAGCAAGGCTGCGTTGGGGCTCGGGGACCCTGCGGACACCTGTTGGCATAGTGTCCTGCCTTGCCGCACTTATAGCAGGCTCTTTTTGCAGCCTTGGAGTCTGTGGGGTGTGTGCTCTCTGGCCTGGGGTTACGACTGGGCTGTAAAGCCGCTGCTAGGAGCTGAACCTTCTGTTCAAGGCGAACTTGCCGTCTTCTCTCTGGAGTTTTAAACCTTAAAGGCTAATTTAACTAGGTCTTGTATTGGTATCTGAGGACCATCTTCTACCTTTTGAAGTTTTTTTTTTTTACGAATGTCAGGAGCTGATTGAGAAATGAAATAAGATGCCAAAATGGTGGCCGCTGTGGGGGAGGCCGGATCTAACCGGGTATATTGGGTTAGAACCTCAGTCAGTTTAGGGTAGAGGTTAGGATAACCTGGAGGTCATGCCAAGTTAAGTCATAGGCCTGACAAAGGTGTCTACATTCCTTTATGTATAGGGTAGGATTAGCTGAGAAATCACCTAAACGCTTCTCAATTTTGGAAAGATCGGCCAATGAAAAAGGGACATGTACTCTGACTACCCCCTCTGCCCCAGCCACCTCTCGCAAAGGTGCTAACACTGTAGGAGGGTGTGG
>NW_022319718.1:0-21195 GCF_002776525.5 Piliocolobus tephrosceles
CTCGATCTCCTGACCTCGTGATCCACCCGTCTCGGCCTCCCAAAGTGCTGGGATTACAGGCTTGAGCCACCGCGCCCGGCCTCCATTATTTCTTTTCTTTCTTTTTCAGATGGAGTCTCGCTCTGTCACTAAGGCTGGAATGCAATGGCACGATCTTGGCTCTCTGCTACCTCTGCCTCCTGGGTTCAAGCAATTCTTGCTGTATATATATATATGTGTGTGTATGTATGTATGTGTGTATATATATATATATATATAGAGAGAGAGAGAGAGAGACAGAGAGAGACATGGAGTCTCACTCTGTTGCCCAGGCTGGAGTGCAGTGGCATGATCTTGGCTCACTGCAACCTCTGTCTCCCAGGTTCTAGCAATTCTCCTGCCTCAGCCTCCTGAGTAGCTGGGATTACAGGCAGGCACCACGACATCAGGGTAATTTTTATATTTTTAGTAGAGATGGGGTTTCATCATGTTGGTCAGGCTGGTCTTGAACTCCTGACCTCGTGATCCACCCGCCTCAGCCTCCTAAAGTGCTGGGATTACAGGCGTGAGCCACTGAGCCCGGCTGATTTTTTTTATTTTTTATTTTCAGTTTTACTTTTTGAGACAGGGTCTGGCTCTGTAGCCCAGGCTGGAACGCAGTCACCCAGTGTCAGCTCACTGCAACCTCTGCCTCCTGGGACTCAAGCCATCCTCCCATCTCAGCCTCTTGCGTAGCTGGGACCCCAGGCACTTGCCACAGTGCCTGGCTGATTTTTGTATTTTTTGTAGAGATGGGGTTTCACCAGGTTGCCAAGGGTGGTCTCGAACTCCTGAGCTCAAATGATCTGCCCGCCTTGGCCTCCCAAAGTGTGGGGATTACAGGCGTGAGCCACCAAGTCAAGCCAAGATATTTTTTTACACTTCAGTTTTCAGCAGTTGTGGCAGGCGGCCCCTGTGATGATCCCCGCTCCTCAGTATTTTTGCCCTTGTGTGGTCTTCTCCCGTTGAGTGTGAGCTGGACCTACCGACTTGCTTCTAAGGAACAGAAGACAGCAAAAGTGATGGCATGTCACTTTCAGTCCTGGGTTATAAGAAGACAGTGGCTTCCATCTCAGGCGCTTTCTCTTGCTCCCCCACCTGCTTGTGCTGAGGGGAGGTGGGTTGCCTTCTTGTGAGTTACCCTATGTGGGGTTCATGCAGTAAGGAACTGATAGAGTTTGGATGTGTGTTCCCACTCAAATCTGATATTGAAATACAATCCCCAGCGTTGGAGGTGGAGTTCTGGTGAAGGTGATAGGCTTACGCGGGGAGTGGATTTCTCATGAGTGGTTTAGCACTATCTCCCTGGGTACTGTCCTGATAAGGAGTGAGTTCTCATGAAATCTGGTCATTTAAAAGTGTGCAGTGCCTCTCCCCTCATCCTCCTGCTCCTGCTTTCACCCTGTGATGTGCCTGCTCCCCCTTTACCTACCACCACGATTGGAAGCCTCCTGAGGTCTCCCCACAAGCAGATGCTGCTATGCTTCCTGTATCTTGCAGAGCTAGGAGCCAATAAAACCTCTTCTCTTGGAAGTGACTCCGTCTCAGTTATTTCCTCCTAGCAATGTGAGAATGGACTAATCCAGCAATGGAAGAAGGCCAGCAGCTGGTGAGAAAATATGGCCTGTGTACAGCCACACGAGTGAGCTTGGAAACATTTCTCTGAGTCCAGACTTTTCATGGGACCACATCCCCAGCTCACGGATTGATTGCAGCCTTGGGAGAAACCTTAAGCCACAGGCACCCAGTTAAGCTTCTGACCCACAGAAACTATGAGATAATAAATGTGAGTTGTGGCCGGGCGTGGTGGCTCAAGCCTGTAATCCCAGCACTTTGGGAGGCCGAGACGGGCGAATCACGAGGTCAGGAGATCGAGACCATCCTGGCTAACACGGTAAAACCCCATCTCTACTAAAAAAAATACAAAAAACTAGCCGGGCGAGGTGGTGGGCGTCTGTAGTCCCAGCTACTCGGGAGGCTGAGGCAGGAGAATGGCGTAAACCTGGGAGGCGGAGCTTTCAGTGAGCTGAGATCCGGCCACTGCACTCCAGCCTGGGCGACAGAGCGAGACTCTGTCTCAAAAATAAAAAAAAAAAAAAAAAAAAAAATGTGAGTTGTTTTAAGCCTTTAGGTGGGGTGAGGCAATAAAAGCTTGCAAGGCTACTGCGTGCATTATCGATAATGAATACAGTTATTAACTGTGATTATCTGTTAGTTATCGATAAAGCACGCAGCAGCCTTGTGAGCTCTGACTGCACTGGCGAACTGACAGCACATCCTAAACCAGGCCCAGAATCTCCACCAGGTGCCCAGGTGCCAGAGGCTAGCTTTACTCCCTTGAAGAGGACTGCATCAAAGGTGTCATGGAGATGAAACTTTCTTTGGCATATAAATAGTTCGTGATTATATTTTTTCCTCAAAAGATGTGTTAATGCAAAAGCCTGGGAAGAAGTCTCCAGTCGATCACTCATTCCAGCAACTAGTCCTTCACGGTATTAAACTAGGTCAGGAGTTTCCACGAACTGGGTTGGTCCAACTCTTGGATCAATAAACCCTGATTTGTTTTTCCAGAGAATGAAAACTCTTTACATCAGAAGGGCTGTGGTGGAAAAGAAGGGTTTGACTTATTTTCTGAGGTCCCAAGAGATCAGAAAATTTCAGTTTCAGCTGGGCATGGTGGCTCACACCTGTAATCCCAACACTTTGGGAGGCCGAGGCAGGAGGATTGCTTGAGCTCAGGAGTTCGAGACCAGCCTGGGCAACATGGCAAGACTCTATCTCTACAAAAGAAATAAAAACAAAAAAATTAGCCGGGTTTAGTGGCATGCGCTTGTAGTCCCAGCTACTCAGGAGGCTAAGGTAGGAATATTGTTTGAGTCTGGGAGATGGAGGCTGCAGCGAGCCACATTCATACCACTGCTCTCTAGCCTGAGTGACAGAGTGAGCCTTTGTCTCAAATAAAAAAAAGAAAAGAAAAAAAAGAAAAAGAAAAAGTCAGTTTCATAAGAGGAAAAACTTCCTGCCTATCATACTATGCCTGGACTTGTTCATTGGGTAGTTAGCTTCTTCCTAGTAGACATAGACGTGGATGTCTCAGCAGGAATGTGGTGAGAGGTTTCCAAGTACGTGTTCAAGAATCAGGCTGAGTTTTTTCATTTACTAATTCAACACATATTAATTCTACATGCTTCAGTTACAGAATCCTGTGAGTAAGTGTAGAATTGATGACCAGAGGCTTCGATAAAAAGGGATTTGTTTTTTCTACCCAACAGAGGATCTGGGGGTCAGTGATTGCTGGTGTTGTTTCACTGGGTCAGTAGTGCAAGGTTCAGAATCTCTCTGCTTCTCTTGCCTGTAGTGTATGAGATGGCTGCACAATAGCCACTATAGCTGCAGATATCACACCCATGCTCGTGATCATAATCCCTGCTGTTGAGGAAAAGGCAGCCTCTGCTGTGTCTTTTCCTTTTCCAAGAGAGCAAACACTTCCCTCAAAATCAGGGGTGTGCTGGTATGTTGGGGGAGAGGAGGAAGAGTGGAAGTCCTGATTTGTAACAGTTGCCATGTTATGTATAAATTCTCCTACTATGTCTGATTTCAAGCTACCACTATGACATTGCTGACTACGGAGTTGGGGAGAGAAGTCAGCAGCACACTATGATTTAGGATTTCCACCTACTGACGCGGGAGATGCAAATCTTCAAGAACTTAGTAAGAGTAAAATAATCAGGCAATAATGCATTTTGATGAGTTGTTATCTTTGTTTTATATTAATATTTTTATATAATTATATAAATTAATATACATAATTATAATATATAAATATATAATATAGGCTGGGCACGGTGGCTTACACCTGTAATCCCAGCAATTTGGGAGGCTGAAGTGGGCAGATCACCCGAGGTCAGGAGTTCGAGACTAGCCTGACCAACATGGAGAAACCCCGTCTCTACTAAAAATACAAAATTAGCCAGGCATGGTGGTGCACACCTGTAATCCCAGCTACTCAGGAGACTGAGGCAGGAAAATCACTTAAACCCGGGAGGTGGAGGTTGCGGTGAGCCCAGATCACATCATTGCACTCCAGCCCGGGCGACAAGGGTGAAACTCCATCTCAAAATAAATAAATAAATAAAATAAAAAATACATATTTATGTCTAAATATATAATTATAATACATAAATGTATATGTAAATATACATTTATGATAAATTTATTAATATATAAAATATGTTTATTTCTGAGACAGGGTCTGGCTCTGTCACCCAGGCTGGAGTGCAGTGGCACTATCATAGCTCATTGGAGCCTTGAACAGATGGTTCAAGCAATCTTCCCACCTCAGCCTCCTGAGTGGCTAGGATTGCATGCACACACCACCATGCCTAGCTAATTTTACATTTTTTTGTAGAGACAAGGTCTTCCTTTTTTGCCTAAGCTGGTCTTGAACTCCTGGGCTCAAGTGATCTTCCTGCCTCAGCCTTCCAATGTGTTAGACGTGGGCCACTGCACCTGGTCTAATGCATTTTTTAATTTGCGAGTTTATATTATTTAATATTTTTAAGTACTGAATGTGTTGAACAACCAACTTGCAGAATTCCCGAACAATGGACGGTCAGCACTCACGTACTGGTTCAAATCGCCCCAGCACATCACGGCTAAAAAACTATCAGCCAACTTCCACTTATGTCTCCCGGGGCAGGACAATGTCACGTGGCCAATCCCCATTAAGAGGTGCTCTGGAAAGGCAAGAAACTATTCTGTTCTCTCTAATGGAACGTGACCAGGGAGAAGGCAGCTGGGAGGGCCAGCTGGGCTCTCCAACCAGCAGTGTCCACCATCCATCGACCAACTGCCCTAGAACTACACCATGCTGGGCATTTGGGGCACTGTTATGAGCAAGAGTTTCCATTTTTCTTCTCATGGGACCTTTATGCTAGTGGCAAGAGACAAATTTTTTTTTTTTTTTTTTTTTTGAGACAGAGTTTTGTTCTTGTCACTCAGGCTGGAGTGCAATGGTGTAATCTCAGCTCACTGCAATCTCTGCCTCCTGGGTTCAAGCAATTCTCCTGCCTCAGCCTTCCGAGTAGCTGGGATTACAGGCATGTACCACCACGCCTAGCTAATTTCTGTATTTTTAGTAGAGATGCGGTTTCACCATGTTGGCCAGGCTGTTCTGGAACTCCTGAGCCACTGCGCCCAGCCAAGAGGGAGATTTTAAATCAATAAGTATAATTGTGATGAATGCCAGAAAGAAGAATGTGTGTGATGGGGAGGGGACCTAAGTTATTGTCTCATATTTTAACACTTTCATAGGCAATAACTAAAAACTCAGAAGCTTAAAACAACACACACCTTTAAGCCAATTTTGGCAAGCCAGGAGTTGAGCACATTTTAGCAGGTCCTCCGCTTGGGATCTCATGCTAAGCAGCTGGGCTGCATCCTCATCTGAAGTTCAACCAGGGCAGTATCCATTTCCAGGTCCGCCGAGGTTACTGGCAGAATTCATTTCCTCGGACTCGCTTGGCAAGGGCCCAGCTTTTTGCTTCCTTGCCTACGGGGCCCCTCCAAAGATCCTTTCTTAGCACAGCAGCTCCCTCCTGCAGCTCCTGCAGGTGGAACCTTTCTCTCTAGTGTGAGAAGGTGATGCACTGTGACAGCGACATCCCATTGCTTTTGCCAGGCTCTGTGGGTTAGAAGCCAGTCACCGGTTTTGCTCGTACCCAAGGTCAGGAAGACTATACAAGGGCATAGGTCATTGGGGGATCAGTCACTTTAGGGTGTGGCTGCCACCACTGAACTTGGTGAGACTTTAAAGGTTGGTGGGAGCTGGCCAGGTACAGGGGTGAGGGTGTGTCAGGCAGGGGTGAGGGCATGGAGGGGGATGCAGAGGCCTGCACCCTGGAATGTCCTTTCACTCCCTGAGGTTTTGTTCTCCTGATCCCTGAGTACATCCCAGAACACGGTAGGGCCCTAGCAGGGGAGAGGTAGGGAAGCATGTGATGTTCATCTGGAGACCTTGTTAGGCAAATCAGATTAGAGGCCAGGCTTTCAGTGGTGGGTGTGAGCGTGGGAGTGATGAGTGTGCAGGTGTGTGTGGGAAGAGCGATGGGGATGGGGTCAGCCCCAGCCACCATGAAGACCTTAACTGTGCATCCATCCATCCCAGCAGCCTCCCTGAGTGAGTGCCTTCAGGGCGCAAGTCCTGTTTTGCACATGGAAGTGAGTCATCGTGGGACACTGCCTTGCCTTAGAGAGGTCACACTTCTTCTTCTTCTTTTTTTTATTTTATTTGTGACAGAGTCTCGCTCTGTTGCCCAGGCTGGAGTTCAGTGGTGTGACCTTGGCTCACTGCAACCTCTGCCTTCCAGGTTCAAGCAATGTTCCTGCCTCAGCCTCCTGGGTAGGGTAGCTGGGATGATAGGCACGCATTACCATGCCTGGCTAATTGTTGTATTTTAGTTTCACCATATTGGCCAGGCTGGTCCCAGTCTCCTGGCCTCAAGCGATCTGCCCGCCTCAGCCTCCCAAAGTGCTGTGATTACAGGCATAAGCCACCACACCAGGTGAGAGGTCACACTTCATGCCAAGTGGGAGGCAGCCACTCAGCACCCCAGCTAGCGCTGGGAGTGAGGGGTGCTCAGCGTCCTAGGAAGGTAGAGGGCTGCATGAAAGGTTCGGGGAGGAAGGACTGGAGGAGGATTTGAGATTTTCACCTGAGCAGCTGGGTGGATGGAGGGGCTGTTTACAGAGAATCACAAGAATGTGGATAAGCAGGTTAGGGCACTAATAAAGAACTCTGTTTTGGCCCGCAGAAAATTTGAGATGCTTCCCTGTGTCCAGCTGGGGCTTTGGGAAAGGTCAGGGCTGGGCATCTGACTTGGATGGATGTCTCTGGCAGGCAGCAGAGCATGTGGATGGTTTGTGAAGCCCGGAAGGGCATGAGATTTCCTGTAGCAGTACCTACTGCAAATGGAAGGGCATTTGGCCTGAGCCCAGACATGTACAAGTTGGGCAGAGAAGGGGATGGGTCCCCGGTACCCACAGAGGAGCAGCTATGGAGGTACAGGAAAACCAAGGGTGTGGGATCACATGATGCAGGAAGTTCAAATAAGATGAGGAAAGACGTTTTAAAGACCATCAGGGCTGGGGACAGTGGTTCATACCTATAATCCCAACACTTTGGGAGGCTGAGACGAGAGGATAGCTTGAGGCCAGGAGTTTGAGACCAGCCTGGGCAACATAGGGAGACCCCATTTCTATAAATAAATAAATACCATTGGTACTTGGCATTTCAGGCGGGGAACAGCAAACACATGAAAGCTCTGAGGCAGGAAAGGGAAGTGATTAGTGCTCGCTCCTGGTTCCTTGATCAGACCTTAAAGAGATGCAGAGACATTTCAGGTACTCCTTGGCCGAGCTCCTTCAGGGAAGGCCTAAGTTCGCTTCTACTTCCCATCTATTAATTTTTTTGTTTGGAGACAGAGTCTCACTCTGCTGCCCAGGCTGGAGTGCATGCAGTGGCACAATCTCAGCTCACTGCAACCTCCACCTCCCGGGTTCAAACGATTCTCCTGCCTCAGCCTCCCCAGTAGCTGGGACCACAGGTACGCACCACCACGATCGGCTAAGCTTTTGTATTTTTGGTAGAGACGGGGGTTTCATCTCGTTGGCCAGGCTGGTTTCCAACTCCTGGCCTCAAGTGATCTGCCTGCCTGGGCCCCACAAAGTGCTGGGATTACAGGCACCAGCCACCGCGTCCGGCCCTATTTCACTCCTAATGCCCACCATACATGCTTCCAAATGTTTGCTGAATGACAAGGTGAACGAGTGAATGGGACTACGTGACTTTGGGCAGCAGGCAATCCTATTCCTTGGACCTCAGTTTCCCTTTCTGTAAAGCAAGCCTGTCTCTCGCTCTCTGCCCTAAAAGCCTGAGTTCTGGGCTTGAGATGAGCGCGTCCTGTAGAGCAGACTCCAAGTGGACTTTGAGCTGGGTCTTCTAGGAGGCCAGGATCCGGCCAGCTCATGGGTACTGTCTTCCCGCGGGACCCCCCACGCCCAGTTCCAGCACCGCCCCGCCCAACCTCCCTTTGTTCCCCCAGGCCCCGCCCTCTCCGCGCAGCTCGCTCCCCATTGGCCGGGGGGCGGGCCCTGGGCGCCTGGCTCCGCTGGGGGCGGGGCGGCAGGCGGCGGGCGGGGCCGTGTGCGCCTGCGCGGTGTGTGTCCCAGCCGCAGCCCAGCGCCGGCTGCAGCTCAGTGATCCGAGCCGGATCCTGAGCGGGGAACACCGGCTGAAGCGGCGGCGGCGGCCCCGCCCCGGGGCTCCATTGTTGAGGCTGCTTCGGCTCTGTCGGCTGCTCAGCTGCGCTCCAGTCGGCCCAGGCGCCGCGGCGAGGAACGAGCACTGCGAGGCGGCGGCCTGAGGTGAGACGGCGCGACGGGCGACGGGGTCTCCGGACCGGGCGGGGGTCTCTGCGCCGGGCGTGGCGGCTCCGAGTTGGGCTCCGCAGGGTCCGGGGTTGGGATCCGGGGTCCGTGCGCCTGGGCTTTGTCTCGGCCTCGGGTGGCACCGGGGGCTTCGCGCCTGCTGCGACACCGCGTGGGCCCGCGCGGGGGTCCCGGTCGCCCTGCGGGTGGGGGCCGGTCCCCACTGCTTCCCGGCTCCCCGCGTCTGCCGCGGAGGGGACTGCATGGACCCGGGCGCTGGCTTCTGCCCGGTCCCCCCGCGGCGTGGCTGGTCCCCGTGTGCGGCAGAGGGGGCCCTGCGAGGACCCACTAGTGGGGCGGGGTCCGGGTCACCGCGAGTGGGAGACTCCGCCACCCGCCCCGCCCTCCCTCGCAGCGAGACTGGTTCGCCAGACTCACCGAGGGGACTGCGCGGACCCTCGGACGAGGGGGTCCGTGACTCTGGGTGGGGGCTTTTTGCCGTCCCCGCATGACGGCTTCCTGAGTGTTTTGTCACCTATAGGTCGCTGCGTAGACCCGCGCGCGTGGGTCCTGGCCGCCCTGCTAGTGGGGCTGTGCGCCGCCCCGTGGCTCGTCTGGGTCGACCCCGCCTGGGACGCGCGTGTAGCGGGGGTCAGTGCGCGGGGGGCGCGGTTAGTAGGGGCGCACTGCCCCCGCCCCGTGATTTATCCTTTCACTTGCCCGGCGGGAGGAAGCGAGAGGCGCGGGCCCGGAGCTGTCGCGCAGCGGCGGCACCGACCTCTGCCCTGGCCGGCGGGTCCCGGGGGGCGAGGGGCTGTCACCGCGCGTCCCACCGCCGCGCTTCCTGCTCTGGCCCAGGGCTGGGCTCTGATTGGAGGGAGCAGGGCCCTTCTGCCCGGCGCTTCTTGATTTCTTCCGTTAGTAATGGGAAAAAAAAAAATCTGGAAAGCCAGATTGAACTTTGTAGCTCTCAGTCCCAAGAATTTGGCGGGCTGGAAAATGCGTTTCAAGCAGGAGCATCCACACCCACGGAATGAGGCCAAGGCAGTTACAGTTAGAGGTCAGATTTATGAGGGGAGAGCGAGGGTGAGGTCCGTGGGTGGGGAGACTCCTACCTCAGCTTGGTGGGAAGACCTGATGCTGCCCCTCAGACGCTGTATTTCTCAGCCACCAAAGAAAGTGGAATCACTCTTTAGTGAATGCTTTCATCAAACTTCTGAAAAACCTGTAATGTCCCAGGAAGCAAAATCGAACTGGACAATTTTCCCCTTTTAAGAGTGTTAAACGTCCCGGAGACAAACAGCGGAAGGCTCAAGGAATCCAAATACTCAACCTGAAGTTCTTTCTGAACAAGAGATGGTGTATAAGTAACAGGCGTACAAGACAAAACTGAACTAATCACCGCAGCTGTGGCTCCTAGCCCTGTAGCGTGTCATGCAGGCCCTTTTGCCTTCTCTGCCCTCTGCTGTCCTAGATCCCAACACGACCGCCCACCTGCAGTCATCAGCTCCTGCCAACCCATTGCTATGAACTCTGTTTAGGTGGCTCCCTTCTCTCTGAAGTTTTGCTTGTTCTCCTGAAGTCCTGGTCTTTAAGAGCTTATGATCTGCAGGGACAGATTGGCTTTGGGCAGTACATAGTTAACTGTAGCACAGCTTGAAAAATGCTCTGATAGAGGTGGGCAGGCAGTTTGTACATGCCGGTAAATGCGAGGTCCTTTTTCAATACCATGAATCCAAGTATTCATGCTGTTTTAAATCTGCAATTCTTTGACTCTCCAGAGGGTTTTTAGATTTCTTTTTCTTCTATTACTTCCTAGTGTTGCATAGTTCAGAGTACTTGATTAAAACTTACCAGGTCGGCCGGGCGCGGTGGCTCACGCCTGTAATCCCAGGACTTTGGGAGGTCTAGGCAGGCGGATCACTTGAGGTCAGGAGTTCGAGACCAACCTGGCCAACATGGTGAAACCCGGTCTCTACTAAAAATACAAAAATTAGTCGGGCGTGGTGGTGGGCGCCTGTAATCGTAGCTACTCCGGAGGCTAAGGCAGGAGAATAGCTTGAACCCAGGAGGCGGAGGTTGCAGTGAGTGAAATGGCTGCACTGCACTCCAGCCTGGGCCATAGAGTGAGACTTCCTCTCAAAACAAAAACAAAAACAAAAAAAATGTACTGGATCTACCTCTGGCTCTGGAATTTTCCTGGAAGGCCTTCTCTTCTGGGCTTCATTTTTCTCACCTTTGAGGACGGTAAACTATGTAATTTCCAAAAATCTTTGCCCCACACCTTTAATTATTTCAAGCAAATATAGCAGAGAAAAATTCTCTTCCCGGCAATGGTGTAAATAATGGAGGCTTTTGAAAATGTGGATTCTAAAGTGGAAGTTCTTTTTCTTCTTCCCCTTTTTTTTCCTTTTAAACAAGTTTAGTTACATGAGTATATACTGTATCTCAGAGTTAAGGACAAGTATCTATGATGAAACCTTAAGCAGCTTTTTGGCAATATCTTGCATATTCTTCACAATTGTGTTTTATGTGCGGCATCTTCACTATATCCAGCTGGTTTGTTTTTTTCTCATTAATGGAGTTGTTGAGCTCAGAACTTTTCAGGAGCATTTTGTTGATCTTTTAAGTGTCATGTGAAATATGTTCCAATTTAACATTTTATTTTAGTGAGTAACATGGGAGTAAATAGAAATTCGAGGGTGTCTTGAGTAAATGTACTTGGCTTTGTGTAATGGTTTGAAGGATAGTTTAAAATTACCACTTGTGGCTGGGTATGGTGGCTCACACCTGTAATCCCAACACTTTGGGAGGCCGAGGCAGGCAGATCACAAGGTTAGAAGATGGAGACCATCCTGGCTAACATGGTGAAACCCCATCTCCACTAAAAATACAAAAAATTAGCTGGGTGTGGTGGCACACGCCTGTAGTCCCAGCTACAGGAGGCTGAGGCAGGAGAATCACTTGAACCCGCGAGGTGGAGGTTGCAGTGAGCCGAGATTGCACCACTGCACTCCAGCCTGGGTGACAGAGTGAGACTCCATCTCAAAAAAGAAAAACAAAACAAAAAAAAAACCACTTGTAAAAAATTGCATCACATGTTGAATGACCTATAAAGGAGCTACAATTCTAAGGAATATGGTAATTAATTCTTTAAAATAGTAAGGCCAGGTGCTGTGGTTTCCACCTGTAATGTCAGCACTTTGGGAGGTTGAGGTGCGAGGATCACTTGAGCCCAAGATTAGAGGCTGCAGTGAGCTATAATCATGCCACTGCACACCAGTCTGTGTGACAGAGTGAAACTCTTTCTCTAAAAAATAAAAAGGTAAATAAATAATTTAAAAATAAAATACTAAACTCCTTTCCAATTTATCTGTTTGGTAAGGTGGGAGTTTGATGTGCTTGAGTTTCTTAAAGCCACGTGTCTCTGTAGAAAGGAGACACAATTTTCTCTGCTATTCTTAGTTATTTGGATGATTATAGGGATTAAAAATAGCCATTTGGTCAAGTCGTAAGCTACTGAATTACAATTTTTGCTTCACTCAGTAGGGTTTTGCCTTTATTTTGATTTGCATTCTTATCTTAATTTAGGAAAAGATCTTTGTTATATGCCCCATGACTTTGTTCTTTTGGGGAATCTGATCTTAGGAGAGGGCTTCAAAACGCGACCAGATTTTCTTTATGGTTTTCTAGATTTTATTAATGTTTTAATAAAACAACTAGTTAATGCTGCTTCTATGTCGAGGTATTTTTCATTTAGAGTAGGCTTGATTTTTATGTGGATTAAATGAAAGGAAGTCTCTCATGGAAGGGGACACATGGGTATGGAGAAGACAGAGGGTATATATATATGTATATATATGTGTGTGTATATATATATACGTGTGTGTGTGTATATATATATATGTATTTTTTTTTTTTTTGAGACGGAGTCTCGCTCTGTCACCCAGGCTGGAGTGCAGTGGCGGGATCTCGGCTCACTGCAAGCTCCGCCTCCTAGGTTCATACCATTCTCCTGCCTCAGCCTCCCAAGCAGCTGGGACTACAGGCGCCTGCCACCACGCCCGCCTTATTTTTTGTATTTTTAGTAGAAACAGGGTTTCACTGTGCTAGCCGGGATGGTTTCCATCTCCTGGACTTCGTGATCCACCCACCTCGGCCTTCTAGAGTGCTGGGATTACAGGCGTGAGCCACTGTGCCTGGCCGACAGAGGATGTATTTTTGAGCTCTACATTTCAGAGTTCTTTTCTCTAGCCCTGGCCAGGGTCCCAAACAGGGAACTTAATTCACTCTATCACTGAAGTATACTCTTGCTTTGATGCCACTGGTATGTTGTCCTAGAGATTTGCTGTGGCTGCCAGGAGTGTTTCATAGTTAAGAACTGATGCAACCTCTCTTTTGTCAGTTTATGAGTCTATAAACCATCTTGTTTCCTTTAGTATTATCTCCCTGGAACTGGAAGGTCAGAGATGAAGTTTTCTTAGATTATAAGTCTCAGTCTTTGCTATCAACCTTCCTCTGTCTCCCATGTCACCTGCTGTTTTTTTTTTTCCCCCGCTGTTTTTCTTTTTAATGTTTTTATGGGATAGGTGTCTATTATTGCAGGCTGCCTCAAAACATTTTTGGATATTGACAGGATATAAGTATGAATGATATGTAAAAGATAACTTATTCTAGTTCTTTTGAGCAGAGGATTTGGTTTCGCTATGTGGCCCTATTAAAGCTTTTGTTAAGTCCAAGTACTTTCTGAACTTCAGTTCCCTTACCTGTAAAATGGACTTAGTTGTTAGTAATACCTGTTCTGCCTACCTCAGGAGATTGTTTTGAGGATCAAATGAAATCATGAATGTAATAGAATTTTGTAAATTTTAAATGAAATATTGTATTACCTAAGATTTTTTTTTTTTTTTAAACGCCGTATTAAGAATGGAATGAATCTGGGTTTTCCTTTGAAATCTCAAATGTTTAATGTACAGAGAAGTTTTAATGTGTCTGTTGGGGAGCTTCATTACGATTGTTTTCTATCTTTAATTGGCCAGTATTGTTTTATATTTTAGCATTTTTAGGGAACATCAAAATTTGTGTTTCAGTTATCATTAATATTTTACAAAGTTATTGAATGTGCATGATTTAGTCTTTAACCATCTCTTCAATTATTTACATTCCCATGTAAAAAATGAAGTAATGAACGTCCATGTAAATAACATTCCCATGCTTTAATGAAGCATAATTTCTTGACATTGCAGTTTCTAAGTGCCCTGTCTTGAGGTTGGGAAAGCTAAAGGGCAGTCAGAGGTCAAGGTCAGCAAAGCATCACCTTTGACATTTGAAATCCAGCAGCAGGTATCACAGTGAACCCCATTCCAGCATCCAGGAAGATTCTCTGCCCTGCCTCTCCTCCAGCCACCTCAGAATCTGTGTCTGCGATGTTGGTCCTGCTTACCTCTCCTCCGCCTTTTCTTTCTCTTCACCAACTTCTACCGAGTGCCTCTGATGTCCCAGACAGTGGCAGTGGGAGTACAAAGGCTAATAAACCCGGCCCTGGTCCTCAGAGAATTTGTGTTTTCTGTGCAGATATTAAGTTACACTGTCATACATAGTGTTGACAAACATTGATGCAGATTTCCTGTGAAGTGCAGAAGCACCATCCTAGAAGCAGAGATGCAGAGGCAGCACTGGTGACTCACACATGGAGAGCTGGAGTTCTTGTTCTAGTGGGATAAACTGACCTGGACATCATTTCAGTGCAGCGGAGTGAGTGCTGGGATGGGCTCCCTCGGGGCCTCTGGGGCTGGGTTTGTCTGGTGTTTACTCTCCTGCCTGGTACTTAGAGTTTATCAGTAAGATGAGCATTGGGAGGTTTCTAAGTGAAAGGAAAGGCAATCACTTACCTGAAACATAAAATTTGTAGGTGTTCTGGGCCATTTGTAATTCACTGAATCTGTTTTGTCAGAACAAGTCTATCATATATTGTTTTGGATGGCAGGCTGTGGCCAGCCCTGCCTTGGGATATAAGGAAATCAGGAAACGCTTGTTAGATGTCAACACCATGCCAGACACTCTTCTAGGGGTTTCCACGTAAATCACTGTATCCATTTCTGTTGCTGCTTTACCACATTTCCACAAATTTAGTGGCTTAAAACAATCGAAATTGTATCATCTCACAGTTCTGTGGGGCAGAAGTCTGACGTGGGTGTCACTGGGCAAAAATCACCATGTGGTCTGGGCTGCATTCCTCACTGGAGAATTGTTTCCAAGCGCTTTTGGCCAAATATGGTTCCTTGTGGTTGCAGGACTGAGGTGTCTGTTCCCTTGCTGGCCATCTGTTGGGGGCTGCCCTCAGCTCCTGAGGCCTCTATCTGGTCTTTGCACGTGGTCCCATCAGGTCAGGACTAGCTGGGCCAGGGACCTGGTCAGGCTCTCCAGTTCCCCTGTGTGCATTTTTCTTCTTCCACTCGGAGAAAGTTCTATGCCCTTTTTAAAATATTTTTTTGAGATGGAGTCTAGCACTGTTGCCCAGGCTGGAGTGCAGTGGTGTGATTTCAGCTCACTGCAGCCTCCATCTCCCAGGTTCAAGTGATTCTCCTGCCTCAGCCTCCTGAGTAGCTGGGACTACAGGTGCCCGCCACGACACCCGACTAATTTTTGTATTTTTAGTAGAAATGGGGTTTCACCATTTTAGCCAGGATGGTCTCCATCTCTTGATCTTGTGATCCGCCGGTCTTGGCCTCCCAAAGTGCGGAGATTACAGGCGTGAGCCACCGCGCCTGGCCAGTTCTATGCTCTTAGAGGTTCATGGGATTAGATTGGACCTCCCTGGATAGCCCAGGATACTCCTCCTAAGGCCTGTGGCAAAGCCCTTTTGCTGTGTGACATAGTCACAAGTCTCGGGGGTTGGAATCTCCCACCACAGTTACCGATCCACTTACTACAGCGGCCTGGGAGGTGCTTTTCATTGCCTCTGGTTAACAGATACCAATTTTTTTTTTTTTTTTACAAATTGGCAGGAACATGAAGATCCCTTTCTTTTTTTTTTTTTTTTGAGACGGAGTCTCATTCTGTTGCCTGGGCTGGAGTGCAGTGGTGCGATCTTGGCTCACCACAACTTCCACCTCCTGGGTTCAAGCAGTTCTCCTGCCTCAGCCTCCTGAGTAGCTGGGACTACAGGCACGTGCCACCAAGCCCGGCTAACTTTTGTATTTTTAGTACAGACGGGGTTTCACTATGTTGGCCAGGCTGGTCATAAACTCCTGACCTTGTGATCCACCCGCCTTGGCCTCCCAAAGTGCTGGGATTACAGGTGTGAGCCACCGTGCCCAGCCATGAAGATCCTTCTTAAGTGAAAAAACTGTTCCTCTGACTTGATGTGAGGCTGTTGGTGAGACTGATAGCAGTGGAGACAGGTCCGACAGAAACGGAGCTAAACTTTTGTGTTTTGGAGTATTTTGATGGCCTGCCCTGATTATGTAAGTTTTGCTAAGAAGTCATTAGAGTCATTCCTCTACTGGAAGAAACACCCATATGGGGAATTTGGGACCTTGCCTTTTCAAGTTTTACACAAAGGACTCTCCATGGGTGAAAAGTACATGATTCCAGGTCCATTTCTAGAATGGAAACAGCTGCATCAACCCAACAGCGATTCACATTCCTGAGTTTGAGAGAATCCGATTGTTTCAAGGCTGAAGCCAAAAGCCCAATAAACAATGTTTGTACCTTTGTTCATAGTTAGGAATTAGGTGCATCCCGTGGTCAAGAAAACAACTGATGGTGGTCACCAAGTAGTTTAAAACCAAGCAGGACCTCATTGTATCATGTGGGTGTTTTTGATTTTTTTAATGAAGTTTTTATTTTCCTGTGCAATAAATGACAAGCTCTGACTTGAAATATATTTCCTTTAATAAACCAGAGTCTAGGGCCGGGCGCGGTGGCTCACGCCTGTAATACCAGACTTTGGGAGGCTAAGGAGGGCAGATCACGAGGTCAGGAGATCGAGACCATCCTGGCTATGATGAAACCCTATCCCTACTAAAAATACAAAAAATTAGCTGGGCATGATGGCAGGCGCCTGTAGTCCCAGCTACTCGGGAGGCTGAGGCAGGAGCCGAGATCACGCCACTGCACTCCAGCCTGGACGACAAAGCAAGACTCTATCTCAAAAAAAAAAAAAAAAAAAAAAAGAACCCAGAATCTATAATCCTAAGGTTGTTAACCTGGCTTTCAGAAATTTATGAAGTCCCCAAAATCCTGTGCAACAATTTTGTGTATATGCATCTAGGTGTGTTTATGGGGAGACTATTTATAGCTCTCCATAAATTTTCAAAGTGGTTGGATTCCAAACAATTTTAGATACACCACTTGGGCCTGGTGTGGTGGCTCACACCTGTAATCCCAGCACCTAGGGAGGCTGAGGCAGTAGGATCCACTGAGGTCAGGAGTTTAAGACCAGCAACATAGCGAGACCTCCACCTCTACCAAGAAGAAAAAAAAAAGGCTGGGCATGGTGGTGCACACCTGTAGTTCTAGCTGCTTGGGAGGTTGATCACCTAATCCCAATAATTTGAGGCTGTAGTAAGTTAGAATTGCACTACGGCACTCCAGCCTGGGCAACAGAACAAGACCCTCTCTCAAACAAAAACAGAAACAAAAAACCATGTCACTTAATATACTATTGTCGTCGGTCAAGTATCAGATTTTGTTTAAAAATTAAATACTCATTTTTTTTTTTTGAGATAGAGTCTCACTCTGTCGCCCAGGCTGGAGTGCAGTGGCGTGGTCTCAGCTCACTGCAAGCTCTGCCTCTCGGGTGCACACCATTCTCCTGCCTCATCCTCCTGAGTAGCTGGGACTACAGGTGCCCGCCACCACGTCCGGCTAATATTTTGTATTTTTAGTAGAGATGGGGTTTCACTGTGTTAGCCAGGATGCTCTCAATCTCCTGACCTTGTGATCTGCCCTCCTTGGCTTCCCAAAGTGCTGGGATTACAGGTAAATACTCCTTTTTAGCAAAGGTGTACAGGCATACAGCTCCAAGAGTCAGAAATTAACAAGGCTTAGAACAAAACCCAGCAATCCCCTACCTTACCCTTCTCCACTCTGATCCCTGCTCCTTGGAGGTTACTGTGTTTATGTTTTAGCTCGTTCTTCTAGATTGTATGAAAGACAGGGAGATGTCCTACTGTGGAAGACAAGGATTCAGGTTGCTTGCCCTCCCCGCTCCTCCTGTTGCCCACGTTTTTCTCCCCCATCCTCTCAGTATAATTATTCTGATAGTGAGGCCAGGCATGGTGGCTAGTGACTTATCCCAGATTTTTGGAGACCGTGGCGGGCAGATCACTTGAGGCCAGGAGTTGAAGGCCAGCCTGGCCAACACAGTGAAACCCCGTCTCTACTAAAAAATACAAAAATTAGTCAGTTGTAGTGTCGCATACCTGTAGTCCCAGCTACTCAGGAGGGTGAGGCACAAGAATTGCTTGAACCTGCGAGGTGGAGGTTGCAGTGAGCTGAGATCGCACCACTGCACTCCAACCTGGGCAACAGAGGTAGACTGTGTCTCAAAAAAAAATTATCGTGATAGTGGGCTACATAGTACAATAGTGTGTATATTTAGTATTCATCCTGGTTTTTGGCCCAGAGCTTCTAAAACCCTTGTAATTTCCTGAGTGATAGGAACATCATTGGTTATAATATTTGGTCTTAGGTTTCAATACCTGACACAAGAGCTTCTAAGACTTTTGGAATCTCTGGGGTGATAGGAGTGTCTTTTGTATGATAATGAGATGACAGGTGGCTTCGGGCCCCTGGACAGGTTCAGGATCAGGGCTGGTTGCCAGAAAGATGAGTCAAGCGTAACGAGTTGGACATATCAGCCCCACCCCTACCTCTGGGAGGGGAGACGAGACAGGCTGGAGATTGAGCTAGTCACGGGTGGCCAATGACTTAATCATGTCTGTTATGAAAACTCCATAAATCTCTCTAAATACTGGGTTTGGAGAGCTTCTGGTTTGGTGAACTCATTTGGTGCTGGGGAGGTGGCACTTCCAGGGACGGCATGGGAGCCCTGACCTCTCTGCCCGGTGGTGTGCCCTGTGCATTTCTTGCATTTGGCTGTTCCCGTGTTCTCTTCTTTGTAATAAACCAGTAAGAGTAAGTAAGTGCCAAGCACTTTGCGTCTGTCACCTCTCTTACTTTTTCAGCAACACTGTGTGGCAGATAATGTCCTCATTTTGCCGGTGACAAAATGAGATTGATGCATTGAGTAACTTGCTCAAGGTCACATAATAAGTGGAATTCAAACTCTTGACTCCGAAGCCTGTGCTTTTAACCAGCATGCTGCATACGCGGCCTCTTTGTTTGTTAGGGTTTTTAGTGTCTCTAGGGCCTGACACCAAGTTGACCGTTGTGGCCTAGAGCTGTTATAACGGAGCTTTTAGCGGCCCTGCTGAGAACAGCACCTATGGATTGGCAGGGCGGGGGCTGTTCCTGCTGGGAGCTGCCCGCCACTCCCTGTGGCCCTTGGCTGATCTTCCTCATCCACTCCCTCCCTCATTCAGTAGTTCCTGAGTGCAGTCTCTGTGCGGAGGAGAAGGAGGCAGCCTTCCAGCCCAGGTGGGGCCTGCAGGTACACACAGCTCGGAGAGGCAGCTGTGCACTGAGCTGGCTGTAGGCTGGGTCAGTGTGGCTCCACAGGTGGTGATAGAATGCTCTGGGACTGCAGAGGGAGCACGTGCTTCTGAAAGGGAGGAAGGGGGCGGGCACGGCAGAGGAGGTGTACTTGAGTTGGACTTTGAGGGAGAAGTTGGATTTCCTTGGTGGAACCGAGCAGCTGAGGCTTTCTCAGCAGCTGAAGATTACAGCCAACCAGCCTCAAATGTTCAGCTTTTCCTGAATTCCTTTTTTTACGACAATGCAGTAAGTTTTCAACAGAGAAAAAGCAGTCACCTCCATGTCATTCATGTTCTGCAAATCCTGTGTGTAGTTTTCCATGCTTAGCAGACGGGGGCAGCCCGGGCCATAAGAGAAGAGCCTGTGTGTCTGCCTGTTTGGACATCAGTCAGGTGTGGCACAGGGCAGTGATCCCTGCCTGCCCCTGAGGAACTCAGTGGTACTTTTATGTGGAGAGGACAAAGAAAGCTGTTGTACAGGGGGCAGGAGACATTTCACCTGCAAAGTGAGGCACAAAATACGTAGTCTGTGCCCTGCATGAGAAACCTAGCAGAACTGTGTGCTGATTCCCACCCCTGCCTCCCCTCCTGAGAGCGAACCGTCCATTGTACCATGGTGGAAGGCATTTCTGAAGCCTCTGCAATCGGAGTGATCTGTTACTTGCCCATTGAGCCTTAGGGGCAGCAACCAGGTGGTGTGGCTGAAACACAGGCCTTGGCCAGACCCGGCTGGGCATGTTGGTTCTGCCACTGATTGTGAATTACAAAACCTTGGAGAAGTCATTGTCTTTCTCTGTGCCTCTCATGTAAGATGGGGAACACTGTGGCCATTGCAGAAGAGCAGACAGGTGGAGCGAGTATGAAGTGCTTTGTCTGTGTGTGGCATACGGTGAAAGAAATGGCACTGATTGACATTATTGATAGTAATAACAGGTTTCATTCAGGAATAAAACTGGTAAAGTAGGCCTGGCGCAGTGACTCACGCCTGTAATCCCAGCACTTTGGGAGGCCGAGGTGGGCGGATCACGAGGTCAGGAGTTTGAGACAAGCCTGGCCAACATGGTGAAACCCCATCTTTACTAAAAATACAAAAATTAGCTGGGTGTGGTGGCGCACACCTGTAGTCCCAGCTACCTGGGAGGCCGAAGCAGGAGAATCTCTTGAACCCGGGAGGCGGAGTTTGCAGTGAGCCAAGATGGCGTCACTGCACTCTAGCCTAGGTGACAGAGTGAAACTCCGTCTCAAAAAAAACCTGGTATTTTACTCAGCCTAGGTACGTGTGGTAGAGCCGAATGAACGAGCTTAGAAAAAGATGACTTGAGAACTAGCCCAGCAGAGGAATCAGGCGGCATGTGTTGTTATTGAGTAAGTGAAATTTGCACCTGCTTTCTCCCAGGCCATGTTGAGTTGTGTACAACAGAGAGCTCAGGTGTTGGGGGCAGTTTACATTTAGCCAAAGGCACCGGTTGAAGAATGCATTGCTATTATGTGAGGAACATTGGGCTTTGAAAAAGCAGAACTGGATCCACATTCTTACCTAGTAACTCTTAACTCGTCTAGTTTGTAAAGGGAAATACAGTTAACTGAAAAATTCTTACGACAGTGGGGAAGGGATTGGGGTGTCTGCATTGCTTTGTGTAATATAGGTCATATGAAAGAGCATTTAGGCTGGAGGGAGACTTTTCGTCTCTATAACTTTACTTTCACAGAACAATTCCATCATGATTTGAAGATTTTTGAGTCAAAAGTACATTGTTATGCTATGTGTTTTGGGGCAAATTTATACCTACAATTTGCTTAAATATTTCAGATGATACAAGAATATATATGTGTGGGGTAAAAAGCTGAAATTTGCATTCCCCCTTCTCTAGAAGTAACCATTGTGAATAGTTAAGTCTGTATTCCAGCTATTTTGTATATTATAAATACACTGTGAATATATGAGTGTATATATATGTATATGTTAAACAAACACATTTTTAGAGATGGAATATTGCTGTGTTGCCCATGCTTGTCTCAAACTCCTGGGCTCAAGTGACCCTCTCGCCTCAGCCTCCCAAAGTTTTTTTTTTTTTTTTTTTTTTTTTTT
>NW_022319718.1:21295-29220 GCF_002776525.5 Piliocolobus tephrosceles
TGAGCCACTATGCCTGGCCCAAAGTTTTTTTTTTTTTTTTTTTTTTTTTGAGACGGAGTCTCGCTCTGTTGCCCAGGCTGGAGTGCAGTGGCCAGATCTCAGCTCACTGCAAGCTCCGTCTCCCGGGTTCCCGCCATTCTCCTGCCTCAGCCTCCAGAGTAGCTGGGACTACAGGCGCCCGCCACCTCGCCCGGCTAGTTTTTTTGTATTTTTTAGTAGAGACGGGGTTTCACCGGGTTAGCCAGGATGGTCTCGATCTCCTGACCTCGTGATCCGCCCGTCTCGGATCCTCCCAAAGTTTTGGAATTACAGGCGTGAGCCACCGCGCCTGGCCTGCATGAGTATATTTACTAATTGCTAAGTTACTCTGTTCAATACGTGTCTGTTGAACTCCATGTGCCAAGCATTGTTCTGAATACCTTGTATGCACTAATTCACTTAATTTTTAGAGCAGCTCTATTATTGTGACCCTTTTACAGTGAGGGAACTGAACCACAGAGAGGCTGGGGACGATGTCTAACATCACACAGCCAGTGCTGTTGGAATTGAGGTTTGAACCCAGACAGCTGGCTTCAGATCTCTTAGCTGTTATCATAGATGGCACACCAAACCTTAGGGCCGCCTCCCAAGCCTTGCCTCCGATACGGGCTCGCCTGAGCTCTGTGAGAGCCATGTATGTGAGGTTTCTTTCCTCTTTAAGAACACAAGTCTTGGAATTGTCCCAGACCCTGGTAGGACCTCTTGAGGACCAAAAACAGGGATTCTTCAAGCCTGCCCCAAGGCCAGATCTCTGATTGAGCTACTTGGAAGGTAGACGTGGAAGAGAGTAATTTTGCCAGAACAAGAAGTCAGGATGGCTGAGCTGACTGGGCCAGACGCGGTGGCTCATGCCTGTAATCCCAGCACTTTGGGAGGCTGAGGCAGGTGGATCACCTGAGGTCGGGAGTTCGAGAGCAGCCTGGCCAAGAAGTTGAAACTCCGTCTCTACTAAAAATATAAAAATTGCCGGGCACGGTGGCTCAAGCCTGTAATCCCAGCACTTTGGGAGGCCGAGACGGGCGGATCACGAGGTCAGGAGATCGAGACCATCCTGGCTAACACGGTGAAACCCCGTCTCTACTAAAAACACAAAAACTAGCTGGGCGAGGTGGCGGCCGCCTGTAGTCTCAGCTACTCGTGAGGCTGAGGCAGGAGAATGGCGTAAACCCGGGAGGCGGAGCTTGCAGTGAGCTGAGATCCGGCCACTGCACTCCAGTCCGGGCGACAGAGCAAGACTCCGCCTCAAAAAAAAAAATAAAATAAAATAAAAAAATAAAAATAAAAATTAGCTGGGCATGGTGGCGGGCGCCTGTAATCCCAGGTACTTGGGAGGCTGAGGCAGGAGAATTGCTTGAACCCTGAAGGTGGAGGTGGCAGTGAGCTAAGATTGCGCCTCTGCACTCCAGCCTAGGTGACAGAGCGAGACTCCGTCTCAAAAAAAAAAAAAGGGAAAGGGAAGGGGAATGGCTGGGCTGACTCATCCTAGGGAAGAGGCCCTACAGCAGCCGTAGGACCTTGGCCACTTGGGTGGAAAAGAAGGAAGGAAGAGCTTCACCCATGGCGGTGACCTGGACTGCAGAAACCACACTAAACAGTACATGTCCTGGAGCCTGGCCGCCCCATTTGCTTCTCTTCTCCTTGGGTAGGGGGTGTGGGGAACTTTCTATCCTGGAGGCTGAGCAGCTCAGCTTCTAACCAGGGTAGGCATTTGCCTGTCCCTGGGAATACAGACAGCATTCTCATAAGCAGCCCAAATACTCCTGAACAGCTTTTTGTAGGGTGGGGCGGGGCAGGGCAGAGGGTCGTTTTGACTCATAGGTAACTTTTCCACTTTCTTTTTTTTTTTTTTTTTTGAGACGGAGTCTCACTTTGTCGCCCAGGCTGGAGTGCAGTGGCCAGATCTCCGCTCACTGCAAGCTCTGCCTCCCGGGTTCACGCCATTCTCCTGCCTCAGCCTCCCGAGTAGCTGGGACTACAGGCGCCCGCCACCTCGCCCGGCTAGTTTTTTGTATTTTTTAGTAGAGACGGGGTTTCACCGTGTTAGCCAGGATGGTCTCGATCTCCTGACCTCGTGATTCGCCCGTCTCGGCCTCCCAAAGTGCTGGGATTACAGGCGTGAGCCACCGTGCCCGGCCAACTTTTCCACTTTCACTGCTGATAACTGTGTTACAGATTCAAGTTTTGTTTTTGATACTGAAGAGGGTTTAAGAGAGTGCGCTATTATGGCACATCTAAGTCTGCTAAAATAGAACTGTGGGGTAGTGCTGGAAAATCTCTTTTTTTTTTTTTTTTTTTTTGAGACGGAGTCTGGCTCTGTTGCCCGGGCTGGAGTGCAGTGGCCGGATATCAGCTCACTGCAAGCTCCGCCTCCCAGGTTCACGCCATTCTCCTGCCTCAGCCTCCCGAGTAGCTGGGATTACAGGCGCCCGCCACCTCGCCCGGCTAGTTCTTTGTATTTTTTAGTAGAGACAGGGTTTCACTGTGTTAGCCAGGATGGTCTCGATCTCCTGACCTCGTGATCCACCCGTCTCGGCCTCCCAAAGTGCTGGGATTACAGGCTTGAGCCACCGCGCCCGGCCCGGAAAATCTCTTCTAAATCATGGATCATATATGGTGAACGTTAGAAGGAAGCCATGTGTACCTAAGTGGAAAAATCAAAACATGTCTTATATTTGGGTGACCCTGGTAAGTCTGGATCCCACTGCACCTTGTGTGAACACAGGATGCTGAGGTGTAGGGATCAACAGGCTTTTTCTGGACGTCTTGCGCTTCTCCCTTGGGGTAAAGTGGGGCGGCAGTAGGAGCACACAGCTGTTGGGCCCCTAATATTTGTCAGCTGTTTTACATGTGGGATTCCATTTAATGCAACCTTGGAGGTAAAATTATTTTATTGAAGCTGAAGATAGAGGTTTAGAGAAGTTAAGAAAATTGTTCAAGGTCACGTCATTTCTTTCTTTCTTTTTTTTTTGAGACAGAGTTTTGCTCTTGTTGCCCAGGCTGGAGTGCAATGGCGCGATCTCAGCTCACCACAACCTCTGCTTCCCAGGTTCAAGCGATTCTCCTGCCTCAGCCTCCCGAGTAGCTGGGATGACAGGCATGCGCCACCACGCCAGGCTAATTTTGTATTTTTAGTAGGGACGGGGTTTTTCCATGTTGGTCAGGCTGGTCTTGAACTCCCAACCTCAGGTGATTTGCCCGACTTGGCCTCCCAAAGTGCTGGGATTACAGGCGTGAGCCACCATGCCCGGCCAAGGCCATGTAATTTCTTAAGTGGAAAGATGAAGTACTTGATGAACTCAGAAGTTTGACTTCAAGGCCCTTGATCCTTCCATGGCCCTTCAAGGTCCATACCATGTGGTTCCTTCTCTGGTTGGTGGGGAGGGACTGAAGAACTCAAGGAAGCAGTGTTTGTGGAAAGAGGACCTGAGGGGTGTATGGTCTCTCCAGGCTTGGAATCTGCCACGCTGGGCTTCTGACTTGTATAGCTTGGCCATATAGAGAGAAGCCCGTCATTTAAGACTTACTCTTTGGGGGAAATAAAGGAAGGCCACCCATATGAGAACAGGCAAAGGCGACTTTCTCAGAGCTGCTGTGGCAAAGGAGTGGGTGCCGTCACCTGCGTGTGGCAGAGACTCACATGCAAGTGAGTGGTGGATGAGGAGCCGGGAAGCTTCAGGATGGAAAAGAACGGCTCCCGGTGGAGGCTGTTGTGGGGGCTGGAGGCGGCTGTGCAGAAGCGGGGTGTCCTATGTGATTGGTTAGGGGCGTGTTTGGCTTTCTCCGAATGATCCTAACTGGGAAACAGGTGCCAAAATTAGGGTGTTAGTCTTGAGTCAAGTCCTGGCCACGTGGGACAGAGTTGTGGTTTAGTTTCTGGGTTGTGGAGAGAGAGCAGTCTGGCTTCCTGTTTGATGTACTAGCCTGGCTGGCCTCCTGGCTGTACTGTAGATAGGGGTTTGGTTTCCTGGGTGGGCAGCTACAGGTTGTGGTCTGAGTTCTGTCTTTATACATATGATCAGGCATGGTCTGTGTGTATATTCAGTCCTTCATTTTTCTTGTCAGTAAAAATATCAAATGACAAATTGGATACATTGGGAACTTTTTAGATGTCTGTGTCCCCTGGAGGAAGTTTTCACGTTCACATTTAATCAGAATGAATATAAATAATTGGGCCATTTATCTTGAAGATTTAAAATAGGAAATCTTCCACAATACTACCTCAGCGCCATTGCCTCTCTGTCCATCGTTAGGGAATGTGTTTTTATCCACCGCCGGCTCATCGTCCGCCAGTTTGGGGTTGATCCAGTTCTCTATACGTCTTGTCTTGTGTGCATCTTGTTTGCTAGTGTTACCTTTCCCGTTCGTCAGTGTAGTTTATTTGTGTAGCCTCTGTTGGTAGGAAGTTGTCTGTGGAATTTGTGAATGGAAGGGACCTTGGAGGTCTGCTAGGTCAGCCCAGTGATTTTAGAGATAAACGGAAATACAGGGAAATGTTCCAGCTTTTTTGGTGGCAAAACCAGGAATAGAAAGCAGTGTTCTTTCTGCCACAAGGTCATTGAAAGCCAGCTCAATGTGGGCCTAAAATGCAGTGTAATGAACTTTCATTTATCTCTGCTTCTGACTCTTCTTATCAGACATTTTAAATTGACCTTAATGTGTTAGCAGAAATATAAAAAGTACTGACCTGTTTACATACAAGGTACCTCTTCTCCTACTCATTTGGTTGTTTTTTTCAACAGGATTGAAAAGACATTGTTATAAACTGAATGTTTATGTCTCCCCCAGATTCTTGTACTGGAGCCCTAACTGCCAGTGTGATGGTATTAAGGGGTAGGACCTTTGGGAGGTGATTAGGGTTAGATGAGGTCATGAGCGTGGGCACTGGTCTGACAGGATTAGTGCCCTTAGAAGAAGAGAAACCAGGCCGGGTGTGGTGACTCACACCTGTAATCCCAGCACTCTGGGAGGCCGAGGTGGGCAGATCACGAGGTCGGGAGATTGAGACCATCCTGAAACCCTGTTTCTACTAAAAATACAAAAATTAACTGGGCTGGTAGCACGCGCCTGTAATTTCAGCTACTCGGGAGGCTGAGGCAGGAGAGTTGCTTCAACCAGGGAGTCAGAGGTTGCAGTGAGCCGAGATTGTGCCACTGCACTCCAGCCTGGTGACAGATGGAGGCTCTGTCTCAAAAAAAAAAAAAAGAAGAAGAAAAAAAAAGAAAAGAAAAGAAGAGGAGAAAGCAGAGAGCTCCCACTGCCCTGGTGTGAGGAAACAAGAAGAAAGGTGGCTGCCTGCAAGCCAGGAAGAGGTCCCTGTCCCAGAACTGAGTTGGCCGACACCTTGATCTTGGACTTCCAGCCTCCAGAGCTGTGAGAAATAAACTAATGTTTAAACCACACAGCCTATGGTATTTTTTATGGTATTTGCCTATGGTATAATGGACATGTGAGCTGACTGATACAGAGATGGTTCCAGAATACTGTAGCCTGTATTTAAGTTGGTGATGCCATGAAAATAAATGTGGTAGTCCATTCCTTTATAAAAAGATAGCGCTGTGAGCCCAGGGCCTTTGCTCATGTATTAGTTGAGTCTTGTCTTCTTATAATAGCTTCCTAATTTCTCTTTCCCCCCTCTAATTTACATTATGTATCTGGATTAAATCATGTATGGTATGATTTTATTTCTTGTGTCTATACAAACTCTTAGTGTTTTTATTTCATTTTATTTTATTTTTGAGACATGCCCTTGCTCTGTTGCTCAGGCTGGAATGCAGGCGTGCCATCACAGCTCACTGTAACCCTAAATTCCTGGGCTCAAGTGATCCTCCCGCCTCAGCCTCGTGAGTAGCTGGGACTACAGGTATGCTACCCTGCCTAGCTAATTTTTAAATTTTTTGTAAGGACAGGGTCTTGCTGTGTTGTCCAGAGTGGTTTCAAACTCCTGGCCTCAAGCAGTCCTCTCGCCTCAGCCTCTCAAAGCACTGGGATTACAGGCATGAGCTGCCACACCCGGACCAGTGATTTTTCATTGTTAAGATCAAGGACGGGTTCCCTGGCTTGGCATTCAAGGCTCATGATCCGGGCGTGATATGCAAGTTTGGGTTTCAGTGTTTCCATTCCCCCATCAGCCTTGCACTCCAGCTTGTTGCCTAAGCCCTGTTCTGAAGCCCAACCTGAGAGCTGCACTCTGCACTTAGAATTTATACCTTCTCATCTCTTCACCTTCTTCACTTATGTTCCTATCTCCGTCTGGGACATGGTCTCCACACTTCTGCCTCTTTAAATCTTCTCCATCCTTCAAGACTTGAAATACTCACTTCCTTTACATGATCCCCGCTCTGACATCCGAGCTAGAATTAATCTTTCTTCCTTTGAACTCTGATAGTGCTTAATGTTTTTCATCCTTTAATTATACAGCAGTCCTGTGTGTTAGATGTTATTATTCCCCCAGTTTTTCATAGTTACTTTGAAAATATTTGCTGTAGTCATATATTTTGAATATGTAATATGAACGGCTTTCAAAAGGTCCTGGAGAGTGAAAGGCAGTCCTACTCCCACCACTGCCCTGTGACCACTGTTGCCAGTTTTGTTTTTTTTTTCCAAGACGGAGTCTTGCTCTGTCACCAGGCTGGCATGATCTCAGCTCACTGCAACCTCCACCTCCCGGGTTCAAGCGATTCTCCTGCCTCAACCTGCCGAGTAGCTGCGACTACAGGCATGCGCCACCACGCCCAGATAATTTTTATATTTTTGGTAGAGATGGGATTTCACCATGTTGGCCAGGATGGTCTCGATCTCTTGACCTCGTGATCCACCTGCCTCAGCCTCTCAAAGTGCTGGGATTACAGTCAAAGTGCTGGGATTACAGGCGTGAGCCACTGCGCCCAGCCTATGTGTCTTCTTTTTAAAAACACAGATGTTGGCATAAAATAAACACTGTTCTCCACCAGTTCCCCACTGGTAAGTATTTAGGTTGTTCCCAACCGTTTGGATTAATCAATGCTGAGTTGTACGTAATTCTTGCATGTTTGCATGGATATGTTCATAGGATGCATTGCTAGAAATGGAATTGTGGGATCCAGCGTTCTGCGCATTTTAAATGTTGATGGGTGTTGCTGGATTCCCTTCCGTTAGGGCCATACCGTTATCTCACTGTCAGTGTGTAAGGACGCCTATTTCTATTTCCTTGCCAACAGTTTCTTCTCAGATGTTTTGTTTGTCAATCTTATAGATAGGTTAAAAAAAAAAGTGGTCAGGTGCAGTGGCTCATGCCTGTAATCCCAGTGCTCTGAGAGGCTGAGGCGGGCAGATCACCTAAGATCAGGAGTTTGAGATCAGCCTGGCCAACATGGTGAAACCCCGTCTCTGCTAAAAATACAAAAGTTAGCCGGGCGTGGTGGCACACGCCTATAATCCCAGCTACCCAGGAGGCTGAGGCAGGAGAATTGCTGGAACCTAGGAGGCAGAGGCTGCAGTGAGCCGAGAGTGCACCACTGCACTCTAGCCTGGGCAACAGAGCAAGACTCCATCTCAAAGAAAAAAAAAAAAAGAAAAAAGTTTTGCTCTCATTTTATAGGGTAGGAAACTGAAGGTGAGAGAGATTAGATAGGTGATCTGCCTGGTCTCACAGGATGTGTGGTTCACTCAGGATCTGAATTTAGTCTTCTAATTTCAAAATGCATTTTTTTTGGAGGCAAAGTGTGTTTAAAAAAAAATATATATATATATGTATATATATTTATGGATATATAGGTATACCTACAAAAATATATTTTATATGTTTAGCTTTCGATAAGTTAAATCTGTAATTATGCACTATTTAGTCCCTCTCCTAGACTATAAACCTTTTTTTTTTTTTTTTTTTTTTGAGACGGAGTCTTGCTCTG
>NW_022319719.1:0-7925 GCF_002776525.5 Piliocolobus tephrosceles
CAGAGCAAGACTCCGTCTCAAAAAAAAAAAAAAAAAAAAAAGGTTTATAGTCTAGGAGAGGGACTAAATAGTGCATAATTACAGATTTAACTTATCGAAAGCTAAACATATAAAATATATTTTTGTAGGTATACCTATATATCCATAAATATATATACATATATATATATATTTTTTTTTAAACACACTTTGCCTCCAAAAAAAATGCATTTTGAAATTAGAAGACTAAATTCAGATCCTGAGTGAACCACACATCCTGTGAGACCAGGCAGATCACCTATCTAATCTCTCTCACCTTCAGTTTCCTACCCTATAAAATGAGAGCAAAACTTTTTTCTTTTTTTTTTTTTCTTTGAGATGGAGTCTTGCTCTGTTGCCCAGGCTAGAGTGCAGTGGTGCACTCTCGGCTCACTGCAGCCTCTGCCTCCTAGGTTCCAGCAATTCTCCTGCCTCAGCCTCCTGGGTAGCTGGGATTATAGGCGTGTGCCACCACGCCCGGCTAACTTTTGTATTTTTAGCAGAGACGGGGTTTCACCATGTTGGCCAGGCTGATCTCAAACTCCTGATCTTAGGTGATCTGCCCGCCTCAGCCTCTCAGAGCACTGGGATTACAGGCATGAGCCACTGCACCTGACCACTTTTTTTTTTAACCTATCTATAAGATTGACAAACAAAACATCTGAGAAGAAACTGTTGGCAAGGAAATAGAAATAGGCGTCCTTACACACTGACAGTGAGATAACGGTATGGCCCTAACGGAAGGGAATCCAGCAACACCCATCAACATTTAAAATGCGCAGAACGCTGGATCCCACAATTCCATTTCTAGCAATGCATCCTATGAACATATCCATGCAAACATGCAAGAATTACGTACAACTCAGCATTGATTAATCCAAACGGTTGGGAACAACCTAAATACTTACCAGTGGGGAACTGGTGGAGAACAGTGTTTATTTTATGCCAACATCTGTGTTTTTAAAAAGAAGACACATAGGCTGGGCGCAGTGGCTCACGCCTGTAATCCCAGCACTTTGACTGTAATCCCAGCACTTTGAGAGGCTGAGGCAGGTGGATCACGAGGTCAAGAGATCGAGACCATCCTGGCCAACATGGTGAAATCCCATCTCTACCAAAAATATAAAAATTATCTGGGCGTGGTGGCGCATGCCTGTAGTCGCAGCTACTCGGCAGGTTGAGGCAGGAGAATCGCTTGAACCCGGGAGGTGGAGGTTGCAGTGAGCTGAGATCATGCCAGCCTGGTGACAGAGCAAGACTCCGTCTTGGAAAAAAAAAACAAAACTGGCAACAGTGGTCACAGGGCAGTGGTGGGAGTAGGACTGCCTTTCACTCTCCAGGACCTTTTGAAAGCCGTTCATATTACATATTCAAAATATATGACTACAGCAAATATTTTCAAAGTAACTATGAAAAACTGGGGGAATAATAACATCTAACACACAGGACTGCTGTATAATTAAAGGATGAAAAACATTAAGCACTATCAGAGTTCAAAGGAAGAAAGATTAATTCTAGCTCGGATGTCAGAGCGGGGATCATGTAAAGGAAGTGAGTATTTCAAGTCTTGAAGGATGGAGAAGATTTAAAGAGGCAGAAGTGTGGAGACCATGTCCCAGACGGAGATAGGAACATAAGTGAAGAAGGTGAAGAGATGAGAAGGTATAAATTCTAAGTGCAGAGTGCAGCTCTCAGGTTGGGCTTCAGAACAGGGCTTAGGCAACAAGCTGGAGTGCAAGGCTGATGGGGGAATGGAAACACTGAAACCCAAACTTGCATATCACGCCCGGATCATGAGCCTTGAATGCCAAGCCAGGGAACCCGTCCTTGATCTTAACAATGAAAAATCACTGGTCCGGGTGTGGCAGCTCATGCCTGTAATCCCAGTGCTTTGAGAGGCTGAGGCGAGAGGACTGCTTGAGGCCAGGAGTTTGAAACCACTCTGGACAACACAGCAAGACCCTGTCCTTACAAAAAATTTAAAAATTAGCTAGGCAGGGTAGCATACCTGTAGTCCCAGCTACTCACGAGGCTGAGGCGGGAGGATCACTTGAGCCCAGGAATTTAGGGTTACAGTGAGCTGTGATGGCACGCCTGCATTCCAGCCTGAGCAACAGAGCAAGGGCATGTCTCAAAAATAAAATAAAATGAAATAAAAACACTAAGAGTTTGTATAGACACAAGAAATAAAATCATACCATACATGATTTAATCCAGATACATAATGTAAATTAGAGGGGGGAAAGAGAAATTAGGAAGCTATTATAAGAAGACAAGACTCAACTAATACATGAGCAAAGGCCCTGGGCTCACAGCGCTATCTTTTTATAAAGGAATGGACTACCACATTTATTTTCATGGCATCACCAACTTAAATACAGGCTACAGTATTCTGGAACCATCTCTGTATCAGTCAGCTCACATGTCCATTATACCATAGGCAAATACCATAAAAAATACCATAGGCTGTGTGGTTTAAACATTAGTTTATTTCTCACAGCTCTGGAGGCTGGAAGTCCAAGATCAAGGTGTCGGCCAACTCAGTTCTGGGACAGGGACCTCTTCCTGGCTTGCAGGCAGCCACCTTTCTTCTTGTTTCCTCACACCAGGGCAGTGGGAGCTCTCTGCTTTCTCCTCTTCTTTTCTTTTCTTTTTTTTTCTTCTTCTTTTTTTTTTTTTTGAGACAGAGCCTCCATCTGTCACCAGGCTGGAGTGCAGTGGCACAATCTCGGCTCACTGCAACCTCTGACTCCCTGGTTGAAGCAACTCTCCTGCCTCAGCCTCCCGAGTAGCTGAAATTACAGGCGCGTGCTACCAGCCCAGTTAATTTTTGTATTTTTAGTAGAAACAGGGTTTCAGGATGGTCTCAATCTCCCGACCTCGTGATCTGCCCACCTCGGCCTCCCAGAGTGCTGGGATTACAGGTGTGAGTCACCACACCCGGCCTGGTTTCTCTTCTTCTAAGGGCACTAATCCTGTCAGACCAGTGCCCACGCTCATGACCTCATCTAACCCTAATCACCTCCCAAAGGTCCTACCCCTTAATACCATCACACTGGCAGTTAGGGCTCCAGTACAAGAATCTGGGGGAGACATAAACATTCAGTTTATAACAATGTCTTTTCAATCCTGTTGAAAAAAACAACCAAATGAGTAGGAGAAGAGGTACCTTGTATGTAAACAGGTCAGTACTTTTTATATTTCTGCTAACACATTAAGGTCAATTTAAAATGTCTGATAAGAAGAGTCAGAAGCAGAGATAAATGAAAGTTCATTACACTGCATTTTAGGCCCACATTGAGCTGGCTTTCAATGACCTTGTGGCAGAAAGAACACTGCTTTCTATTCCTGGTTTTGCCACCAAAAAAGCTGGAACATTTCCCTGTATTTCCGTTTATCTCTAAAATCACTGGGCTGACCTAGCAGACCTCCAAGGTCCCTTCCATTCACAAATTCCACAGACAACTTCCTACCAACAGAGGCTACACAAATAAACTACACTGACGAACGGGAAAGGTAACACTAGCAAACAAGATGCACACAAGACAAGACGTATAGAGAACTGGATCAACCCCAAACTGGCGGACGATGAGCCGGCGGTGGATAAAAACACATTCCCTAACGATGGACAGAGAGGCAATGGCGCTGAGGTAGTATTGTGGAAGATTTCCTATTTTAAATCTTCAAGATAAATGGCCCAATTATTTATATTCATTCTGATTAAATGTGAACGTGAAAACTTCCTCCAGGGGACACAGACATCTAAAAAGTTCCCAATGTATCCAATTTGTCATTTGATATTTTTACTGACAAGAAAAATGAAGGACTGAATATACACACAGACCATGCCTGATCATATGTATAAAGACAGAACTCAGACCACAACCTGTAGCTGCCCACCCAGGAAACCAAACCCCTATCTACAGTACAGCCAGGAGGCCAGCCAGGCTAGTACATCAAACAGGAAGCCAGACTGCTCTCTCTCCACAACCCAGAAACTAAACCACAACTCTGTCCCACGTGGCCAGGACTTGACTCAAGACTAACACCCTAATTTTGGCACCTGTTTCCCAGTTAGGATCATTCGGAGAAAGCCAAACACGCCCCTAACCAATCACATAGGACACCCCGCTTCTGCACAGCCGCCTCCAGCCCCCACAACAGCCTCCACCGGGAGCCGTTCTTTTCCATCCTGAAGCTTCCCGGCTCCTCATCCACCACTCACTTGCATGTGAGTCTCTGCCACACGCAGGTGACGGCACCCACTCCTTTGCCACAGCAGCTCTGAGAAAGTCGCCTTTGCCTGTTCTCATATGGGTGGCCTTCCTTTATTTCCCCCAAAGAGTAAGTCTTAAATGACGGGCTTCTCTCTATATGGCCAAGCTATACAAGTCAGAAGCCCAGCGTGGCAGATTCCAAGCCTGGAGAGACCATACACCCCTCAGGTCCTCTTTCCACAAACACTGCTTCCTTGAGTTCTTCAGTCCCTCCCCACCAACCAGAGAAGGAACCACATGGTATGGACCTTGAAGGGCCATGGAAGGATCAAGGGCCTTGAAGTCAAACTTCTGAGTTCATCAAGTACTTCATCTTTCCACTTAAGAAATTACATGGCCTTGGCCGGGCATGGTGGCTCACGCCTGTAATCCCAGCACTTTGGGAGGCCAAGTCGGGCAAATCACCTGAGGTTGGGAGTTCAAGACCAGCCTGACCAACATGGAAAAACCCCGTCCCTACTAAAAATACAAAATTAGCCTGGCGTGGTGGCGCATGCCTGTCATCCCAGCTACTCGGGAGGCTGAGGCAGGAGAATCGCTTGAACCTGGGAAGCAGAGGTTGTGGTGAGCTGAGATCGCGCCATTGCACTCCAGCCTGGGCAACAAGAGCAAAACTCTGTCTCAAAAAAAAAAGAAAGAAAGAAATGACGTGACCTTGAACAATTTTCTTAACTTCTCTAAACCTCTATCTTCAGCTTCAATAAAATAATTTTACCTCCAAGGTTGCATTAAATGGAATCCCACATGTAAAACAGCTGACAAATATTAGGGGCCCAACAGCTGTGTGCTCCTACTGCCGCCCCACTTTACCCCAAGGGAGAAGCGCAAGACGTCCAGAAAAAGCCTGTTGATCCCTACACCTCAGCATCCTGTGTTCACACAAGGTGCAGTGGGATCCAGACTTACCAGGGTCACCCAAATATAAGACATGTTTTGATTTTTCCACTTAGGTACACATGGCTTCCTTCTAACGTTCACCATATATGATCCATGATTTAGAAGAGATTTTCCGGGCCGGGCGCGGTGGCTCAAGCCTGTAATCCCAGCACTTTGGGAGGCCGAGACGGGTGGATCACGAGGTCAGGAGATCGAGACCATCCTGGCTAACACAGTGAAACCCTGTCTCTACTAAAAAATACAAAGAACTAGCCGGGCGAGGTGGCGGGCGCCTGTAATCCCAGCTACTCGGGAGGCTGAGGCAGGAGAATGGCGTGAACCTGGGAGGCGGAGCTTGCAGTGAGCTGATATCCGGCCACTGCACTCCAGCCCGGGCAACAGAGCCAGACTCCGTCTCAAAAAAAAAAAAAAAAAAAAAGAGATTTTCCAGCACTACCCCACAGTTCTATTTTAGCAGACTTAGATGTGCCATAATAGCGCACTCTCTTAAACCCTCTTCAGTATCAAAAACAAAACTTGAATCTGTAACACAGTTATCAGCAGTGAAAGTGGAAAAGTTGGCCGGGCACGGTGGCTCACGCCTGTAATCCCAGCACTTTGGGAGGCCGAGACGGGCGAATCACGAGGTCAGGAGATCGAGACCATCCTGGCTAACACGGTGAAACCCCGTCTCTACTAAAAAATACAAAAAACTAGCCGGGCGAGGTGGCGGGCGCCTGTAGTCCCAGCTACTCGGGAGGCTGAGGCAGGAGAATGGCGTGAACCCGGGAGGCAGAGCTTGCAGTGAGCGGAGATCTGGCCACTGCACTCCAGCCTGGGCGACAAAGTGAGACTCCGTCTCAAAAAAAAAAAAAAAAAAGAAAGTGGAAAAGTTACCTATGAGTCAAAACGACCCTCTGCCCTGCCCCGCCCCACCCTACAAAAAGCTGTTCAGGAGTATTTGGGCTGCTTATGAGAATGCTGTCTGTATTCCCAGGGACAGGCAAATGCCTACCCTGGTTAGAAGCTGAGCTGCTCAGCCTCCAGGATAGAAAGTTCCCCACACCCCCTACCCAAGGAGAAGAGAAGCAAATGGGGCGGCCAGGCTCCAGGACATGTACTGTTTAGTGTGGTTTCTGCAGTCCAGGTCACCGCCATGGGTGAAGCTCTTCCTTCCTTCTTTTCCACCCAAGTGGCCAAGGTCCTACGGCTGCTGTAGGGCCTCTTCCCTAGGATGAGTCAGCCCAGCCATTCCCCTTCCCTTTCCCTTTTTTTTTTTTTGAGACGGAGTCTCGCTCTGTCACCTAGGCTGGAGTGCAGAGGCGCAATCTTAGCTCACTGCCACCTCCACCTTCAGGGTTCAAGCAATTCTCCTGCCTCAGCCTCCCAAGTACCTGGGATTACAGGCGCCCGCCACCATGCCCAGCTAATTTTTATTTTTATTTTTTTATTTTATTTTATTTTTTTTTTTGAGGCGGAGTCTTGCTCTGTCGCCCGGACTGGAGTGCAGTGGCCGGATCTCAGCTCACTGCAAGCTCCGCCTCCCGGGTTTACGCCATTCTCCTGCCTCAGCCTCACGAGTAGCTGAGACTACAGGCGGCCGCCACCTCGCCCAGCTAGTTTTTGTGTTTTTAGTAGAGACGGGGTTTCACCGTGTTAGCCAGGATGGTCTCGATCTCCTGACCTCGTGATCCGCCCGTCTCGGCCTCCCAAAGTGCTGGGATTACAGGCTTGAGCCACCGTGCCCGGCAATTTTTATATTTTTAGTAGAGACGGAGTTTCAACTTCTTGGCCAGGCTGCTCTCGAACTCCCGACCTCAGGTGATCCACCTGCCTCAGCCTCCCAAAGTGCTGGGATTACAGGCATGAGCCACCGCGTCTGGCCCAGTCAGCTCAGCCATCCTGACTTCTTGTTCTGGCAAAATTACTCTCTTCCACGTCTACCTTCCAAGTAGCTCAATCAGAGATCTGGCCTTGGGGCAGGCTTGAAGAATCCCTGTTTTTGGTCCTCAAGAGGTCCTACCAGGGTCTGGGACAATTCCAAGACTTGTGTTCTTAAAGAGGAAAGAAACCTCACATACATGGCTCTCACAGAGCTCAGGCGAGCCCGTATCGGAGGCAAGGCTTGGGAGGCGGCCCTAAGGTTTGGTGTGCCATCTATGATAACAGCTAAGAGATCTGAAGCCAGCTGTCTGGGTTCAAACCTCAATTCCAACAGCACTGGCTGTGTGATGTTAGACATCGTCCCCAGCCTCTCTGTGGTTCAGTTCCCTCACTGTAAAAGGGTCACAATAATAGAGCTGCTCTAAAAATTAAGTGAATTAGTGCATACAAGGTATTCAGAACAATGCTTGGCACATGGAGTTCAACAGACACGTATTGAACAGAGTAACTTAGCAATTAGTAAATATACTCATGCAGGCCAGGCGCGGTGGCTCACGCCTGTAATTCCAAAACTTTGGGAGGATCCGAGACGGGCGGATCACGAGGTCAGGAGATCGAGACCATCCTGGCTAACCCGGTGAAACCCCGTCTCTACTAAAAAATACAAAAAAACTAGCCGGGCGAGGTGGCGGGCGCCTGTAGTCCCAGCTACTCTGGAGGCTGAGGCAGGAGAATGGCGGGAACCCGGGAGACGGAGCTTGCAGTGAGCTGAGATCTGGCCACTGCACTCCAGCCTGGGCAACAGAGCGAGACTCCGTCTCAAAAAAAAAAAAAAAAAAAAAAAAACTTTGGGCCAGGCATAGTGGCTCA
>NW_022319719.1:8025-29220 GCF_002776525.5 Piliocolobus tephrosceles
AAAAAAAAAAAAAAAAAAAAAAAAAAACTTTGGGAGGCTGAGGCGAGAGGGTCACTTGAGCCCAGGAGTTTGAGACAAGCATGGGCAACACAGCAATATTCCATCTCTAAAAATGTGTTTGTTTAACATATACATATATATACACTCATATATTCACAGTGTATTTATAATATACAAAATAGCTGGAATACAGACTTAACTATTCACAATGGTTACTTCTAGAGAAGGGGGAATGCAAATTTCAGCTTTTTACCCCACACATATATATTCTTGTATCATCTGAAATATTTAAGCAAATTGTAGGTATAAATTTGCCCCAAAACACATAGCATAACAATGTACTTTTGACTCAAAAATCTTCAAATCATGATGGAATTGTTCTGTGAAAGTAAAGTTATAGAGACGAAAAGTCTCCCTCCAGCCTAAATGCTCTTTCATATGACCTATATTACACAAAGCAATGCAGACACCCCAATCCCTTCCCCACTGTCGTAAGAATTTTTCAGTTAACTGTATTTCCCTTTACAAACTAGACGAGTTAAGAGTTACTAGGTAAGAATGTGGATCCAGTTCTGCTTTTTCAAAGCCCAATGTTCCTCACATAATAGCAATGCATTCTTCAACCGGTGCCTTTGGCTAAATGTAAACTGCCCCCAACACCTGAGCTCTCTGTTGTACACAACTCAACATGGCCTGGGAGAAAGCAGGTGCAAATTTCACTTACTCAATAACAACACATGCCGCCTGATTCCTCTGCTGGGCTAGTTCTCAAGTCATCTTTTTCTAAGCTCGTTCATTCGGCTCTACCACACGTACCTAGGCTGAGTAAAATACCAGGTTTTTTTTGAGACGGAGTTTCACTCTGTCACCTAGGCTAGAGTGCAGTGACGCCATCTTGGCTCACTGCAAACTCCGCCTCCCGGGTTCAAGAGATTCTCCTGCTTCGGCCTCCCAGGTAGCTGGGACTACAGGTGTGCGCCACCACACCCAGCTAATTTTTGTATTTTTAGTAAAGATGGGGTTTCACCATGTTGGCCAGGCTTGTCTCAAACTCCTGACCTCGTGATCCGCCCACCTCGGCCTCCCAAAGTGCTGGGATTACAGGCGTGAGTCACTGCGCCAGGCCTACTTTACCAGTTTTATTCCTGAATGAAACCTGTTATTACTATCAATAATGTCAATCAGTGCCATTTCTTTCACCGTATGCCACACACAGACAAAGCACTTCATACTCGCTCCACCTGTCTGCTCTTCTGCAATGGCCACAGTGTTCCCCATCTTACATGAGAGGCACAGAGAAAGACAATGACTTCTCCAAGGTTTTGTAATTCACAATCAGTGGCAGAACCAACATGCCCAGCCGGGTCTGGCCAAGGCCTGTGTTTCAGCCACACCACCTGGTTGCTGCCCCTAAGGCTCAATGGGCAAGTAACAGATCACTCCGATTGCAGAGGCTTCAGAAATGCCTTCCACCATGGTACAATGGACGGTTCGCTCTCAGGAGGGGAGGCAGGGGTGGGAATCAGCACACAGTTCTGCTAGGTTTCTCATGCAGGGCACAGACTACGTATTTTGTGCCTCACTTTGCAGGTGAAATGTCTCCTGCCCCCTGTACAACAGCTTTCTTTGTCCTCTCCACATAAAAGTACCACTGAGTTCCTCAGGGGCAGGCAGGGATCACTGCCCTGTGCCACACCTGACTGATGTCCAAACAGGCAGACACACAGGCTCTTCTCTTATGGCCCGGGCTGCCCCCGTCTGCTAAGCATGGAAAACTACACACAGGATTTGCAGAACATGAATGACATGGAGGTGACTGCTTTTTCTCTGTTGAAAACTTACTGCATTGTCGTAAAAAAAGGAATTCAGGAAAAGCTGAACATTTGAGGCTGGTTGGCTGTAATCTTCAGCTGCTGAGAAAGCCTCAGCTGCTCGGTTCCACCAAGGAAATCCAACTTCTCCCTCAAAGTCCAACTCAAGTACACCTCCTCTGCCGTGCCCGCCCCCTTCCTCCCTTTCAGAAGCACGTGCTCCCTCTGCAGTCCCAGAGCATTCTATCACCACCTGTGGAGCCACACTGACCCAGCCTACAGCCAGCTCAGTGCACAGCTGCCTCTCCGAGCTGTGTGTACCTGCAGGCCCCACCTGGGCTGGAAGGCTGCCTCCTTCTCCTCCGCACAGAGACTGCACTCAGGAACTACTGAATGAGGGAGGGAGTGGATGAGGAAGATCAGCCAAGGGCCACAGGGAGTGGCGGGCAGCTCCCAGCAGGAACAGCCCCCGCCCTGCCAATCCATAGGTGCTGTTCTCAGCAGGGCCGCTAAAAGCTCCGTTATAACAGCTCTAGGCCACAACGGTCAACTTGGTGTCAGGCCCTAGAGACACTAAAAACCCTAACAAACAAAGAGGCCGCGTATGCAGCATGCTGGTTAAAAGCACAGGCTTCGGAGTCAAGAGTTTGAATTCCACTTATTATGTGACCTTGAGCAAGTTACTCAATGCATCAATCTCATTTTGTCACCGGCAAAATGAGGACATTATCTGCCACACAGTGTTGCTGAAAAAGTAAGAGAGGTGACAGACGCAAAGTGCTTGGCACTTACTTACTCTTACTGGTTTATTACAAAGAAGAGAACACGGGAACAGCCAAATGCAAGAAATGCACAGGGCACACCACCGGGCAGAGAGGTCAGGGCTCCCATGCCGTCCCTGGAAGTGCCACCTCCCCAGCACCAAATGAGTTCACCAAACCAGAAGCTCTCCAAACCCAGTATTTAGAGAGATTTATGGAGTTTTCATAACAGACATGATTAAGTCATTGGCCACCCGTGACTAGCTCAATCTCCAGCCTGTCTCGTCTCCCCTCCCAGAGGTAGGGGTGGGGCTGATATGTCCAACTCGTTACGCTTGACTCATCTTTCTGGCAACCAGCCCTGATCCTGAACCTGTCCAGGGGCCCGAAGCCACCTGTCATCTCATTATCATACAAAAGACACTCCTATCACCCCAGAGATTCCAAAAGTCTTAGAAGCTCTTGTGTCAGGTATTGAAACCTAAGACCAAATATTATAACCAATGATGTTCCTATCACTCAGGAAATTACAAGGGTTTTAGAAGCTCTGGGCCAAAAACCAGGATGAATACTAAATATACACACTATTGTACTATGTAGCCCACTATCACGATAATTTTTTTTTGAGACACAGTCTACCTCTGTTGCCCAGGTTGGAGTGCAGTGGTGCGATCTCAGCTCACTGCAACCTCCACCTCGCAGGTTCAAGCAATTCTTGTGCCTCACCCTCCTGAGTAGCTGGGACTACAGGTATGCGACACTACAACTGACTAATTTTTGTATTTTTTAGTAGAGACGGGGTTTCACTGTGTTGGCCAGGCTGGCCTTCAACTCCTGGCCTCAAGTGATCTGCCCGCCACGGTCTCCAAAAATCTGGGATAAGTCACTAGCCACCATGCCTGGCCTCACTATCAGAATAATTATACTGAGAGGATGGGGGAGAAAAACGTGGGCAACAGGAGGAGCGGGGAGGGCAAGCAACCTGAATCCTTGTCTTCCACAGTAGGACATCTCCCTGTCTTTCATACAATCTAGAAGAACGAGCTAAAACATAAACACAGTAACCTCCAAGGAGCAGGGATCAGAGTGGAGAAGGGTAAGGTAGGGGATTGCTGGGTTTTGTTCTAAGCCTTGTTAATTTCTGACTCTTGGAGCTGTATGCCTGTACACCTTTGCTAAAAAGGAGTATTTACCTGTAATCCCAGCACTTTGGGAAGCCAAGGAGGGCAGATCACAAGGTCAGGAGATTGAGAGCATCCTGGCTAACACAGTGAAACCCCATCTCTACTAAAAATACAAAATATTAGCCGGACGTGGTGGCGGGCACCTGTAGTCCCAGCTACTCAGGAGGATGAGGCAGGAGAATGGTGTGCACCCGAGAGGCAGAGCTTGCAGTGAGCTGAGACCACGCCACTGCACTCCAGCCTGGGCGACAGAGTGAGACTCTATCTCAAAAAAAAAAAATGAGTATTTAATTTTTAAACAAAATCTGATACTTGACCGACGACAATAGTATATTAAGTGACATGGTTTTTTGTTTCTGTTTTTGTTTGAGAGAGGGTCTTGTTCTGTTGCCCAGGCTGGAGTGCCGTAGTGCAATTCTAACTTACTACAGCCTCAAATTATTGGGATTAGGTGATCAACCTCCCAAGCAGCTAGAACTACAGGTGTGCACCACCATGCCCAGCCTTTTTTTTTTCTTCTTGGTAGAGGTGGAGGTCTCGCTATGTTGCTGGTCTTAAACTCCTGACCTCAGTGGATCCTACTGCCTCAGCCTCCCTAGGTGCTGGGATTACAGGTGTGAGCCACCACACCAGGCCCAAGTGGTGTATCTAAAATTGTTTGGAATCCAACCACTTTGAAAATTTATGGAGAGCTATAAATAGTCTCCCCATAAACACACCTAGATGCATATACACAAAATTGTTGCACAGGATTTTGGGGACTTCATAAATTTCTGAAAGCCAGGTTAACAACCTTAGGATTATAGATTCTGGGTTCTTTTTTTTTTTTTTTTTTTTTTTGAGATAGAGTCTTGCTTTGTCGTCCAGGCTGGAGTGCAGTGGCGTGATCTCGGCTCCTGCCTCAGCCTCCCGAGTAGCTGGGACTACAGGCGCCTGCCATCATGCCCAGCTAATTTTTTGTATTTTTAGTAGGGATAGGGTTTCATCATAGCCAGGATGGTCTCGATCTCCTGACCTCGTGATCTGCCCTCCTTAGCCTCCCAAAGTCTGGTATTACAGGCGTGAGCCACCGCGCCCGGCCCTAGACTCTGGTTTATTAAAGGAAATATATTTCAAGTCAGAGCTTGTCATTTATTGCACAGGAAAATAAAAACTTCATTAAAAAAATCAAAAACACCCACATGATACAATGAGGTCCTGCTTGGTTTTAAACTACTTGGTGACCACCATCAGTTGTTTTCTTGACCACGGGATGCACCTAATTCCTAACTATGAACAAAGGTACAAACATTGTTTATTGGGCTTTTGGCTTCAGCCTTGAAACAATCGGATTCTCTCAAACTCAGGAATGTGAATCGCTGTTGGGTTGATGCAGCTGTTTCCATTCTAGAAATGGACCTGGAATCATGTACTTTTCACCCATGGAGAGTCCTTTGTGTAAAACTTGAAAAGGCAAGGTCCCAAATTCCCCATATGGGTGTTTCTTCCAGTAGAGGAATGACTCTAATGACTTCTTAGCAAAACTTACATAATCAGGGCAGGCCATCAAAATACTCCAAAACACAAAAGTTTAGCTCCGTTTCTGTCGGACCTGTCTCCACTGCTATCAGTCTCACCAACAGCCTCACATCAAGTCAGAGGAACAGTTTTTTCACTTAAGAAGGATCTTCATGGCTGGGCACGGTGGCTCACACCTGTAATCCCAGCACTTTGGGAGGCCAAGGCGGGTGGATCACAAGGTCAGGAGTTTATGACCAGCCTGGCCAACATAGTGAAACCCCGTCTGTACTAAAAATACAAAAGTTAGCCGGGCTTGGTGGCACGTGCCTGTAGTCCCAGCTACTCAGGAGGCTGAGGCAGGAGAACTGCTTGAACCCAGGAGGTGGAAGTTGTGGTGAGCCAAGATCGCACCACTGCACTCCAGCCCAGGCAACAGAATGAGACTCCGTCTCAAAAAAAAAAAAAAAAGAAAGGGATCTTCATGTTCCTGCCAATTTGTAAAAAAAAAAAAAAAATTGGTATCTGTTAACCAGAGGCAATGAAAAGCACCTCCCAGGCCGCTGTAGTAAGTGGATCGGTAACTGTGGTGGGAGATTCCAACCCCCGAGACTTGTGACTATGTCACACAGCAAAAGGGCTTTGCCACAGGCCTTAGGAGGAGTATCCTGGGCTATCCAGGGAGGTCCAATCTAATCCCATGAACCTCTAAGAGCATAGAACTGGCCAGGCGCGGTGGCTCACGCCTGTAATCTCCGCACTTTGGGAGGCCAAGACCGGCGGATCACAAGATCAAGAGATGGAGACCATCCTGGCTAAAATGGTGAAACCCCATTTCTACTAAAAATACAAAAATTAGTCGGGTGTCGTGGCGGGCACCTGTAGTCCCAGCTACTCAGGAGGCTGAGGCAGGAGAATCACTTGAACCTGGGAGATGGAGGCTGCAGTGAGCTGAAATCACACCACTGCACTCCAGCCTGGGCAACAGTGCTAGACTCCATCTCAAAAAAATATTTTAAAAAGGGCATAGAACTTTCTCCGAGTGGAAGAAGAAAAATGCACACAGGGGAACTGGAGAGCCTGACCAGGTCCCTGGCCCAGCTAGTCCTGACCTGATGGGACCACGTGCAAAGACCAGATAGAGGCCTCAGGAGCTGAGGGCAGCCCCCAACAGATGGCCAGCAAGGGAACAGACACCTCAGTCCTGCAACCACAAGGAACCATATTTGGCCAAAAGCGCTTGGAAACAATTCTCCAGTGAGGAATGCAGCCCAGACCACATGGTGATTTTTGCCCAGTGACACCCACGTCAGACTTCTGCCCCACAGAACTGTGAGATGATACAATTTCGATTGTTTTAAGCCACTAAATTTGTGGAAATGTGGTAAAGCAGCAACAGAAATGGATACAGTGATTTACGTGGAAACCCCTAGAAGAGTGTCTGGCATGGTGTTGACATCTAACAAGCGTTTCCTGATTTCCTTATATCCCAAGGCAGGGCTGGCCACAGCCTGCCATCCAAAACAATATATGATAGACTTGTTCTGACAAAACAGATTCAGTGAATTACAAATGGCCCAGAACACCTACAAATTTTATGTTTCAGGTAAGTGATTGCCTTTCCTTTCACTTAGAAACCTCCCAATGCTCATCTTACTGATAAACTCTAAGTACCAGGCAGGAGAGTAAACACCAGACAAACCCAGCCCCAGAGGCCCCGAGGGAGCCCATCCCAGCACTCACTCCGCTGCACTGAAATGATGTCCAGGTCAGTTTATCCCACTAGAACAAGAACTCCAGCTCTCCATGTGTGAGTCACCAGTGCTGCCTCTGCATCTCTGCTTCTAGGATGGTGCTTCTGCACTTCACAGGAAATCTGCATCAATGTTTGTCAACACTATGTATGACAGTGTAACTTAATATCTGCACAGAAAACACAAATTCTCTGAGGACCAGGGCCGGGTTTATTAGCCTTTGTACTCCCACTGCCACTGTCTGGGACATCAGAGGCACTCGGTAGAAGTTGGTGAAGAGAAAGAAAAGGCGGAGGAGAGGTAAGCAGGACCAACATCGCAGACACAGATTCTGAGGTGGCTGGAGGAGAGGCAGGGCAGAGAATCTTCCTGGATGCTGGAATGGGGTTCACTGTGATACCTGCTGCTGGATTTCAAATGTCAAAGGTGATGCTTTGCTGACCTTGACCTCTGACTGCCCTTTAGCTTTCCCAACCTCAAGACAGGGCACTTAGAAACTGCAATGTCAAGAAATTATGCTTCATTAAAGCATGGGAATGTTATTTACATGGACGTTCATTACTTCATTTTTTACATGGGAATGTAAATAATTGAAGAGATGGTTAAAGACTAAATCATGCACATTCAATAACTTTGTAAAATATTAATGATAACTGAAACACAAATTTTGATGTTCCCTAAAAATGCTAAAATATAAAACAATACTGGCCAATTAAAGATAGAAAACAATCGTAATGAAGCTCCCCAACAGACACATTAAAACTTCTCTGTACATTAAACATTTGAGATTTCAAAGGAAAACCCAGATTCATTCCATTCTTAATACGGCGTTTAAAAAAAAAAAAAAATCTTAGGTAATACAATATTTCATTTAAAATTTACAAAATTCTATTACATTCATGATTTCATTTGATCCTCAAAACAATCTCCTGAGGTAGGCAGAACAGGTATTACTAACAACTAAGTCCATTTTACAGGTAAGGGAACTGAAGTTCAGAAAGTACTTGGACTTAACAAAAGCTTTAATAGGGCCACATAGCGAAACCAAATCCTCTGCTCAAAAGAACTAGAATAAGTTATCTTTTACATATCATTCATACTTATATCCTGTCAATATCCAAAAATGTTTTGAGGCAGCCTGCAATAATAGACACCTATCCCATAAAAACATTAAAAAGAAAAACAGCGGGGGAAAAAAAAAAACAGCAGGTGACATGGGAGACAGAGGAAGGTTGATAGCAAAGACTGAGACTTATAATCTAAGAAAACTTCATCTCTGACCTTCCAGTTCCAGGGAGATAATACTAAAGGAAACAAGATGGTTTATAGACTCATAAACTGACAAAAGAGAGGTTGCATCAGTTCTTAACTATGAAACACTCCTGGCAGCCACAGCAAATCTCTAGGACAACATACCAGTGGCATCAAAGCAAGAGTATACTTCAGTGATAGAGTGAATTAAGTTCCCTGTTTGGGACCCTGGCCAGGGCTAGAGAAAAGAACTCTGAAATGTAGAGCTCAAAAATACATCCTCTGTCGGCCAGGCACAGTGGCTCACGCCTGTAATCCCAGCACTCTAGAAGGCCGAGGTGGGTGGATCACGAAGTCCAGGAGATGGAAACCATCCCGGCTAGCACAGTGAAACCCTGTTTCTACTAAAAATACAAAAAATAAGGCGGGCGTGGTGGCAGGCGCCTGTAGTCCCAGCTGCTTGGGAGGCTGAGGCAGGAGAATGGTATGAACCTAGGAGGCGGAGCTTGCAGTGAGCCGAGATCCCGCCACTGCACTCCAGCCTGGGTGACAGAGCGAGACTCCGTCTCAAAAAAAAAAAAAATACATATATATATATACACACACACACGTATATATATATACACACACATATATATACATATATATATACCCTCTGTCTTCTCCATACCCATGTGTCCCCTTCCATGAGAGACTTCCTTTCATTTAATCCACATAAAAATCAAGCCTACTCTAAATGAAAAATACCTCGACATAGAAGCAGCATTAACTAGTTGTTTTATTAAAACATTAATAAAATCTAGAAAACCATAAAGAAAATCTGGTCGCGTTTTGAAGCCCTCTCCTAAGATCAGATTCCCCAAAAGAACAAAGTCATGGGGCATATAACAAAGATCTTTTCCTAAATTAAGATAAGAATGCAAATCAAAATAAAGGCAAAACCCTACTGAGTGAAGCAAAAATTGTAATTCAGTAGCTTACGACTTGACCAAATGGCTATTTTTAATCCCTATAATCATCCAAATAACTAAGAATAGCAGAGAAAATTGTGTCTCCTTTCTACAGAGACACGTGGCTTTAAGAAACTCAAGCACATCAAACTCCCACCTTACCAAACAGATAAATTGGAAAGGAGTTTAGTATTTTATTTTTAAATTATTTATTTACCTTTTTATTTTTTAGAGAAAGAGTTTCACTCTGTCACACAGACTGGTGTGCAGTGGCATGATTATAGCTCACTGCAGCCTCTAATCTTGGGCTCAAGTGATCCTCGCACCTCAACCTCCCAAAGTGCTGACATTACAGGTGGAAACCACAGCACCTGGCCTTACTATTTTAAAGAATTAATTACCATATTCCTTAGAATTGTAGCTCCTTTATAGGTCATTCAACATGTGATGCAATTTTTTACAAGTGGTTTTTTTTTTGTTTTGTTTTTCTTTTTTGAGATGGAGTCTCACTCTGTCACCCAGGCTGGAGTGCAGTGGTGCAATCTCGGCTCACTGCAACCTCCACCTCGCGGGTTCAAGTGATTCTCCTGCCTCAGCCTCCTGTAGCTGGGACTACAGGCGTGTGCCACCACACCCAGCTAATTTTTTGTATTTTTAGTGGAGATGGGGTTTCACCATGTTAGCCAGGATGGTCTCCATCTTCTAACCTTGTGATCTGCCTGCCTCGGCCTCCCAAAGTGTTGGGATTACAGGTGTGAGCCACCATACCCAGCCACAAGTGGTAATTTTAAACTATCCTTCAAACCATTACACAAAGCCAAGTACATTTACTCAAGACACCCTCGAATTTCTATTTACTCCCATGTTACTCACTAAAATAAAATGTTAAATTGGAACATATTTCACATGACACTTAAAAGATCAACAAAATGCTCCTGAAAAGTTCTGAGCTCAACAACTCCATTAATGAGAAAAAAACAAACCAGCTGGATATAGTGAAGATGCCGCACATAAAACACAATTGTGAAGAATATGCAAGATATTGCCAAAAAGCTGCTTAAGGTTTCATCATAGATACTTGTCCTTAACTCTGAGATACAGTATATACTCATGTAACTAAACTTGTTTAAAAGGAAAAAAAAGGGGAAGAAGAAAAAGAACTTCCACTTTAGAATCCACATTTTCAAAAGCCTCCATTATTTACACCATTGCCGGGAAGAGAATTTTTCTCTGCTATATTTGCTTGAAATAATTAAAGGTGTGGGGCAAAGATTTTTGGAAATTACATAGTTTACCGTCCTCAAAGGTGAGAAAAATGAAGCCCAGAAGAGAAGGCCTTCCAGGAAAATTCCAGAGCCAGAGGTAGATCCAGTACATTTTTTTTGTTTTTGTTTTTGTTTTGAGAGGAAGTCTCACTCTATGGCCCAGGCTGGAGTGCAGTGCAGCCATTTCACTCACTGCAACCTCCGCCTCCTGGGTTCAAGCTATTCTCCTGCCTTAGCCTCCGGAGTAGCTACGATTACAGGCGCCCACCACCACGCCCGACTAATTTTTGTATTTTTAGTAGAGACCGGGTTTCACCATGTTGGCCAGGTTGGTCTCGAACTCCTGACCTCAAGTGATCCGCCTGCCTAGACCTCCCAAAGTCCTGGGATTACAGGCGTGAGCCACCGCGCCCGGCCGACCTGGTAAGTTTTAATCAAGTACTCTGAACTATGCAACACTAGGAAGTAATAGAAGAAAAAGAAATCTAAAAACCCTCTGGAGAGTCAAAGAATTGCAGATTTAAAACAGCATGAATACTTGGATTCATGGTATTGAAAAAGGACCTCGCATTTACCGGCATGTACAAACTGCCTGCCCACCTCTATCAGAGCATTTTTCAAGCTGTGCTACAGTTAACTATGTACTGCCCAAAGCCAATCTGTCCCTGCAGATCATAAGCTCTTAAAGACCAGGACTTCAGGAGAACAAGCAAAACTTCAGAGAGAAGGGAGCCACCTAAACAGAGTTCATAGCAATGGGTTGGCAGGAGCTGATGACTGCAGGTGGGCGGTCGTGTTGGGATCTAGGACAGCAGAGGGCAGAGAAGGCAAAAGGGCCTGCATGACACGCTACAGGGCTAGGAGCCACAGCTGCGGTGATTAGTTCAGTTTTGTCTTGTACGCCTGTTACTTATACACCATCTCTTGTTCAGAAAGAACTTCAGGTTGAGTATTTGGATTCCTTGAGCCTTCCGCTGTTTGTCTCCGGGACGTTTAACACTCTTAAAAGGGGAAAATTGTCCAGTTCGATTTTGCTTCCTGGGACATTACAGGTTTTTCAGAAGTTTGATGAAAGCATTCACTAAAGAGTGATTCCACTTTCTTTGGTGGCTGAGAAATACAGCGTCTGAGGGGCAGCATCAGGTCTTCCCACCAAGCTGAGGTAGGAGTCTCCCCACCCACGGACCTCACCCTCGCTCTCCCCTCATAAATCTGACCTCTAACTGTAACTGCCTTGGCCTCATTCCGTGGGTGTGGATGCTCCTGCTTGAAACGCATTTTCCAGCCCGCCAAATTCTTGGGACTGAGAGCTACAAAGTTCAATCTGGCTTTCCAGATTTTTTTTTTTCCCATTACTAACGGAAGAAATCAAGAAGCGCCGGGCAGAAGGGCCCTGCTCCCTCCAATCAGAGCCCAGCCCTGGGCCAGAGCAGGAAGCGCGGCGGTGGGACGCGCGGTGACAGCCCCTCGCCCCCCGGGACCCGCCGGCCAGGGCAGAGGTCGGTGCCGCCGCTGCGCGACAGCTCCGGGCCCGCGCCTCTCGCTTCCTCCCGCCGGGCAAGTGAAAGGATAAATCACGGGGCGGGGGCAGTGCGCCCCTACTAACCGCGCCCCCCGCGCACTGACCCCCGCTACACGCGCGTCCCAGGCGGGGTCGACCCAGACGAGCCACGGGGCGGCGCACAGCCCCACTAGCAGGGCGGCCAGGACCCACGCGCGCGGGTCTACGCAGCGACCTATAGGTGACAAAACACTCAGGAAGCCGTCATGCGGGGACGGCAAAAAGCCCCCACCCAGAGTCACGGACCCCCTCGTCCGAGGGTCCGCGCAGTCCCCTCGGTGAGTCTGGCGAACCAGTCTCGCTGCGAGGGAGGGCGGGGCGGGTGGCGGAGTCTCCCACTCGCGGTGACCCGGACCCCGCCCCACTAGTGGGTCCTCGCAGGGCCCCCTCTGCCGCACACGGGGACCAGCCACGCCGCGGGGGGACCGGGCAGAAGCCAGCGCCCGGGTCCATGCAGTCCCCTCCGCGGCAGACGCGGGGAGCCGGGAAGCAGTGGGGACCGGCCCCCACCCGCAGGGCGACCGGGACCCCCGCGCGGGCCCACGCGGTGTCGCAGCAGGCGCGAAGCCCCCGGTGCCACCCGAGGCCGAGACAAAGCCCAGGCGCACGGACCCCGGATCCCAACCCCGGACCCTGCGGAGCCCAACTCGGAGCCGCCACGCCCGGCGCAGAGACCCCCGCCCGGTCCGGAGACCCCGTCGCCCGTCGCGCCGTCTCACCTCAGGCCGCCGCCTCGCAGTGCTCGTTCCTCGCCGCGGCGCCTGGGCCGACTGGAGCGCAGCTGAGCAGCCGACAGAGCCGAAGCAGCCTCAACAATGGAGCCCCGGGGCGGGGCCGCCGCCGCCGCTTCAGCCGGTGTTCCCCGCTCAGGATCCGGCTCGGATCACTGAGCTGCAGCCGGCGCTGGGCTGCGGCTGGGACACACACCGCGCAGGCGCACACGGCCCCGCCCGCCGCCTGCCGCCCCGCCCCCAGCGGAGCCAGGCGCCCAGGGCCCGCCCCCCGGCCAATGGGGAGCGAGCTGCGCGGAGAGGGCGGGGCCTGGGGGAACAAAGGGAGGTTGGGCGGGGCGGTGCTGGAACTGGGCGTGGGGGGTCCCGCGGGAAGACAGTACCCATGAGCTGGCCGGATCCTGGCCTCCTAGAAGACCCAGCTCAAAGTCCACTTGGAGTCTGCTCTACAGGACGCGCTCATCTCAAGCCCAGAACTCAGGCTTTTAGGGCAGAGAGCGAGAGACAGGCTTGCTTTACAGAAAGGGAAACTGAGGTCCAAGGAATAGGATTGCCTGCTGCCCAAAGTCACGTAGTCCCATTCACTCGTTCACCTTGTCATTCAGCAAACATTTGGAAGCATGTATGGTGGGCATTAGGAGTGAAATAGGGCCGGACGCGGTGGCTGGTGCCTGTAATCCCAGCACTTTGTGGGGCCCAGGCAGGCAGATCACTTGAGGCCAGGAGTTGGAAACCAGCCTGGCCAACGAGATGAAACCCCCGTCTCTACCAAAAATACAAAAGCTTAGCCGATCGTGGTGGTGCGTACCTGTGGTCCCAGCTACTGGGGAGGCTGAGGCAGGAGAATCGTTTGAACCCGGGAGGTGGAGGTTGCAGTGAGCTGAGATTGTGCCACTGCATGCACTCCAGCCTGGGCAGCAGAGTGAGACTCTGTCTCCAAACAAAAAAATTAATAGATGGGAAGTAGAAGCGAACTTAGGCCTTCCCTGAAGGAGCTCGGCCAAGGAGTACCTGAAATGTCTCTGCATCTCTTTAAGGTCTGATCAAGGAACCAGGAGCGAGCACTAATCACTTCCCTTTCCTGCCTCAGAGCTTTCATGTGTTTGCTGTTCCCCGCCTGAAATGCCAAGTACCAATGGTATTTATTTATTTATAGAAATGGGGTCTCCCTATGTTGCCCAGGCTGGTCTCAAACTCCTGGCCTCAAGCTATCCTCTCGTCTCAGCCTCCCAAAGTGTTGGGATTATAGGTATGAACCACTGTCCCCAGCCCTGATGGTCTTTAAAACGTCTTTCCTCATCTTATTTGAACTTCCTGCATCATGTGATCCCACACCCTTGGTTTTCCTGTACCTCCATAGCTGCTCCTCTGTGGGTACCGGGGACCCATCCCCTTCTCTGCCCAACTTGTACATGTCTGGGCTCAGGCCAAATGCCCTTCCATTTGCAGTAGGTACTGCTACAGGAAATCTCATGCCCTTCCGGGCTTCACAAACCATCCACATGCTCTGCTGCCTGCCAGAGACATCCATCCAAGTCAGATGCCCAGCCCTGACCTTTCCCAAAGCCCCAGCTGGACACAGGGAAGCATCTCAAATTTTCTGCGGGCCAAAACAGAGTTCTTTATTAGTGCCCTAACCTGCTTATCCACATTCTTGTGATTCTCTGTAAACAGCCCCTCCATCCACCCAGCTGCTCAGGTGAAAATCTCAAATCCTCCTCCAGTCCTTCCTCCCCGAACCTTTCATGCAGCCCTCTACCTTCCTAGGACGCTGAGCACCCCTCACTCCCAGCGCTAGCTGGGGTGCTGAGTGGCTGCCTCCCACTTGGCATGAAGTGTGACCTCTCACCTGGTGTGGTGGCTTATGCCTGTAATCACAGCACTTTGGGAGGCTGAGGCGGGCAGATCGCTTGAGGCCAGGAGACTGGGACCAGCCTGGCCAATATGGTGAAACTAAAATACAACAATTAGCCAGGCATGGTAATGCGTGCCTATCATCCCAGCTACCCTACCCAGGAGGCTGAGGCAGGAACATTGCTTGAACCTGGAAGGCAGAGGTTGCAGTGAGCCAAGGTCACACCACTGAACTCCAGCCTGGGCAACAGAGCGAGACTCTGTCACAAATAAAATAAAAAAAAGAAGAAGAAGAAGTGTGACCTCTCTAAGGCAAGGCAGTGTCCCACGATGACTCACTTCCATGTGCAAAACAGGACTTGCGCCCTGAAGGCACTCACTCAGGGAGGCTGCTGGGATGGATGGATGCACAGTTAAGGTCTTCATGGTGGCTGGGGCTGACCCCATCCCCATCGCTCTTCCCACACACACCTGCACACTCATCACTCCCACGCTCACACCCACCACTGAAAGCCTGGCCTCTAATCTGATTTGCCTAACAAGGTCTCCAGATGAACATCACATGCTTCCCTACCTCTCCCCTGCTAGGGCCCTACCGTGTTCTGGGATGTACTCAGGGATCAGGAGAACAAAACCTCAGGGAGTGAAAGGACATTCCAGGGTGCAGGCCTCTGCATCCCCCTCCATGCCCTCACCCCTGCCTGACACACCCTCACCCCTGTACCTGGCCAGCTCCCACCAACCTTTAAAGTCTCACCAAGTTCAGTGGTGGCAGCCACACCCTAAAGTGACTGATCCCCCAATGACCTATGCCCTTGTATAGTCTTCCTGACCTTGGGTACGAGCAAAACCGGTGACTGGCTTCTAACCCACAGAGCCTGGCAAAAGCAATGGGATGTCGCTGTCACAGTGCATCACCTTCTCACACTAGAGAGAAAGGTTCCACCTGCAGGAGCTGCAGGAGGGAGCTGCTGTGCTAAGAAAGGATCTTTGGAGGGGCCCCGTAGGCAAGGAAGCAAAAAGCTGGGCCCTTGCCAAGCGAGTCCGAGGAAATGAATTCTGCCAGTAACCTCGGCGGACCTGGAAATGGATACTGCCCTGGTTGAACTTCAGATGAGGATGCAGCCCAGCTGCTTAGCATGAGATCCCAAGCGGAGGACCTGCTAAAATGTGCTCAACTCCTGGCTTGCCAAAATTGGCTTAAAGGTGTGTGTTGTTTTAAGCTTCTGAGTTTTTAGTTATTGCCTATGAAAGTGTTAAAATATGAGACAATAACTTAGGTCCCCTCCCCATCACACACATTCTTCTTTCTGGCATTCATCACAATTATACTTATTGATTTAAAATCTCCCTCTTGGCTGGGCGCAGTGGCTCAGGAGTTCCAGAACAGCCTGGCCAACATGGTGAAACCGCATCTCTACTAAAAATACAGAAATTAGCTAGGCGTGGTGGTACATGCCTGTAATCCCAGCTACTCGGAAGGCTGAGGCAGGAGAATTGCTTGAACCCAGGAGGCAGAGATTGCAGTGAGCTGAGATTACACCATTGCACTCCAGCCTGAGTGACAAGAACAAAACTCTGTCTCAAAAAAAAAAAAAAAAAAAAAATTTGTCTCTTGCCACTAGCATAAAGGTCCCATGAGAAGAAAAATGGAAACTCTTGCTCATAACAGTGCCCCAAATGCCCAGCATGGTGTAGTTCTAGGGCAGTTGGTCGATGGATGGTGGACACTGCTGGTTGGAGAGCCCAGCTGGCCCTCCCAGCTGCCTTCTCCCTGGTCACGTTCCATTAGAGAGAACAGAATAGTTTCTTGCCTTTCCAGAGCACCTCTTAATGGGGATTGGCCACGTGACATTGTCCTGCCCCGGGAGACATAAGTGGAAGTTGGCTGATAGTTTTTTAGCCGTGATGTGCTGGGGCGATTTGAACCAGTACGTGAGTGCTGACCGTCCATTGTTCGGGAATTCTGCAAGTTGGTTGTTCAACACATTCAGTACTTAAAAATATTAAATAATATAAACTCGCAAATTAAAAAATGCATTAGACCAGGTGCAGTGGCCCACGTCTAACACATTGGAAGGCTGAGGCAGGAAGATCACTTGAGCCCAGGAGTTCAAGACCAGCTTAGGCAAAAAAGGAAGACCTTGTCTCTACAAAAAAATGTAAAATTAGCTAGGCATGGTGGTGTGTGCATGCAATCCTAGCCACTCAGGAGGCTGAGGTGGGAAGATTGCTTGAACCATCTGTTCAAGGCTCCAATGAGCTATGATAGTGCCACTGCACTCCAGCCTGGGTGACAGAGCCAGACCCTGTCTCAGAAATAAACATATTTTATATATTAATAAATTTATCATAAATGTATATTTACATATACATTTATGTATTATAATTATATATTTAGACATAAATATGTATTTTTTATTTTATTTATTTATTTATTTTGAGATGGAGTTTCACCCTTGTCGCCCGGGCTGGAGTGCAATGATGTGATCTGGGCTCACCGCAACCTCCACCTCCCGGGTTTAAGTGATTTTCCTGCCTCAGTCTCCTGAGTAGCTGGGATTACAGGTGTGCACCACCATGCCTGGCTAATTTTGTATTTTTAGTAGAGACGGGGTTTCTCCATGTTGGTCAGGCTAGTCTCGAACTCCTGACCTCGGGTGATCTGCCCACTTCAGCCTCCCAAATTGCTGGGATTACAGGTGTAAGCCACCGTGCCCAGCCTATATTATATATTTATATATTATAATTATGTATATTAATTTATATAATTATATAAAAATATTAATATAAAACAAAGATAACAACTCATCAAAATGCATTATTGCCTGATTATTTTACTCTTACTAAGTTCTTGAAGATTTGCATCTCCCGCGTCAGTAGGTGGAAATCCTAAATCATAGTGTGCTGCTGACTTCTCTCCCCAACTCCGTAGTCAGCAATGTCATAGTGGTAGCTTGAAATCAGACATAGTAGGAGAATTTATACATAACATGGCAACTGTTACAAATCAGGACTTCCACTCTTCCTCCTCTCCCCCAACATACCAGCACACCCCTGATTTTGAGGGAAGTGTTTGCTCTCTTGGAAAAGGAAAAGACACAGCAGAGGCTGCCTTTTCCTCAACAGCAGGGATTATGATCACGAGCATGGGTGTGATATCTGCAGCTATAGTGGCTATTGTGCAGCCATCTCATACACTACAGGCAAGAGAAGCAGAGAGATTCTGAACCTTGCACTACTGACCCAGTGAAACAACACCAGCAATCACTGACCCCCAGATCCTCTGTTGGGTAGAAAAAACAAATCCCTTTTTATCGAAGCCTCTGGTCATCAATTCTACACTTACTCACAGGATTCTGTAACTGAAGCATGTAGAATTAATATGTGTTGAATTAGTAAATGAAAAAACTCAGCCTGATTCTTGAACACGTACTTGGAAACCTCTCACCACATTCCTGCTGAGACATCCACGTCTATGTCTACTAGGAAGAAGCTAACTACCCAATGAACAAGTCCAGGCATAGTATGATAGGCAGGAAGTTTTTCCTCTTATGAAACTGACTTTTTCTTTTTCTTTTTTTTCTTTTCTTTTTTTTATTTGAGACAAAGGCTCACTCTGTCACTCAGGCTAGAGAGCAGTGGTATGAATGTGGCTCGCTGCAGCCTCCATCTCCCAGACTCAAACAATATTCCTACCTTAGCCTCCTGAGTAGCTGGGACTACAAGCGCATGCCACTAAACCCGGCTAATTTTTTTGTTTTTATTTCTTTTGTAGAGATAGAGTCTTGCCATGTTGCCCAGGCTGGTCTCGAACTCCTGAGCTCAAGCAATCCTCCTGCCTCGGCCTCCCAAAGTGTTGGGATTACAGGTGTGAGCCACCATGCCCAGCTGAAACTGAAATTTTCTGATCTCTTGGGACCTCAGAAAATAAGTCAAACCCTTCTTTTCCACCACAGCCCTTCTGATGTAAAGAGTTTTCATTCTCTGGAAAAACAAATCAGGGTTTATTGATCCAAGAGTTGGACCAACCCAGTTCGTGGAAACTCCTGACCTAGTTTAATACCGTGAAGGACTAGTTGCTGGAATGAGTGATCGACTGGAGACTTCTTCCCAGGCTTTTGCATTAACACATCTTTTGAGGAAAAAATATAATCACGAACTATTTATATGCCAAAGAAAGTTTCATCTCCATGACACCTTTGATGCAGTCCTCTTCAAGGGAGTAAAGCTAGCCTCTGGCACCTGGGCACCTGGTGGAGATTCTGGGCCTGGTTTAGGATGTGCTGTCAGTTCGCCAGTGCAGTCAGAGCTCACAAGGCTGCTGCGTGCTTTATCGATAACTAACAGATAATCACAGTTAATAACTGTATTCATTATCGATAATGCACGCAGTAGCCTTGCAAGCTTTTATTGCCTCACCCCACCTAAAGGCTTAAAACAACTCACATTTTTTTTTTTTTTTTTTTTTTTATTTTTGAGACAGAGTCTCGCTCTGTCGCCCAGGCTGGAGTGCAGTGGCCGGATCTCAGCTCACTGAAAGCTCCGCCTCCCAGGTTTACGCCATTCTCCTGCCTCAGCCTCCCGAGTAGCTGGGACTACAGACGCCCACCACCTCGCCCGGCTAGTTTTTTGTATTTTTTTTAGTAGAGATGGGGTTTTACCGTGTTAGCCAGGATGGTCTCGATCTCCTGACCTCGTGATTCGCCCGTCTCGGCCTCCCAAAGTGCTGGGATTACAGGCTTGAGCCACCACGCCCGGCCACAACTCACATTTATTATCTCATAGTTTCTGTGGGTCAGAAGCTTAACTGGGTGCCTGTGGCTTAAGGTTTCTCCCAAGGCTGCAATCAATCCGTGAGCTGGGGATGTGGTCCCATGAAAAGTCTGGACTCAGAGAAATGTTTCCAAGCTCACTCGTGTGGCTGTACACAGGCCATATTTTCTCACCAGCTGCTGGCCTTCTTCCATTGCTGGATTAGTCCATTCTCACATTGCTAGGAGGAAATAACTGAGACGGAGTCACTTCCAAGAGAAGAGGTTTTATTGGCTCCTAGCTCTGCAAGATACAGGAAGCATAGCAGCATCTGCTTGTGGGGAGACCTCAGGAGGCTTCCAATCGTGGTGGTAGGTAAAGGGGGAGCAGGCACATCACAGGGTGAAAGCAGGAGCAGGAGGATGAGGGGAGAGGCACTGCACACTTTTAAATGACCAGATTTCATGAGAACTCACTCCTTATCAGGACAGTACCCAGGGAGATAGTGCTAAACCACTCATGAGAAATCCACTCCCCGCGTAAGCCTATCACCTTCACCAGAACTCCACCTCCAACGCTGGGGATTGTATTTCAATATCAGATTTGAGTGGGAACACACATCCAAACTCTATCAGTTCCTTACTGCATGAACCCCACATAGGGTAACTCACAAGAAGGCAACCCACCTCCCCTCAGCACAAGCAGGTGGGGGAGCAAGAGAAAGCGCCTGAGATGGAAGCCACTGTCTTCTTATAACCCAGGACTGAAAGTGACATGCCATCACTTTTGCTGTCTTCTGTTCCTTAGAAGCAAGTCGGTAGGTCCAGCTCACACTCAACGGGAGAAGACCACACAAGGGCAAAAATACTGAGGAGCGGGGATCATCACAGGGGCCGCCTGCCACAACTGCTGAAAACTGAAGTGTAAAAAAATATCTTGGCTTGACTTGGTGGCTCACGCCTGTAATCCCCACACTTTGGGAGGCCAAGGCGGGCAGATCATTTGAGCTCAGGAGTTCGAGACCACCCTTGGCAACCTGGTGAAACCCCATCTCTACAAAAAATACAAAAATCAGCCAGGCACTGTGGCAAGTGCCTGGGGTCCCAGCTACGCAAGAGGCTGAGATGGGAGGATGGCTTGAGTCCCAGGAGGCAGAGGTTGCAGTGAGCTGACACTGGGTGACTGCGTTCCAGCCTGGGCTACAGAGCCAGACCCTGTCTCAAAAAGTAAAACTGAAAATAAAAAATAAAAAAAATCAGCCGGGCTCAGTGGCTCACGCCTGTAATCCCAGCACTTTAGGAGGCTGAGGCGGGTGGATCACGAGGTCAGGAGTTCAAGACCAGCCTGACCAACATGATGAAACCCCATCTCTACTAAAAATATAAAAATTACCCTGATGTCGTGGTGCCTGCCTGTAATCCCAGCTACTCAGGAGGCTGAGGCAGGAGAATTGCTAGAACCTGGGAGACAGAGGTTGCAGTGAGCCAAGATCATGCCACTGCACTCCAGCCTGGGCAACAGAGTGAGACTCCATGTCTCTCTCTGTCTCTCTCTCTCTCTCTCTATATATATATATATATATACACACATACATACATACACACACATATATATATATACAGCAAGAATTGCTTGAACCCAGGAGGCAGAGGTAGCAGAGAGCCAAGATCGTGCCATTGCATTCCAGCCTTAGTGACAGAGCGAGACTCCATCTGAAAAAGAAAGAAAAGAAATAATGGAGGCCGGGCGCGGTGGCTCAAGCCTGTAATCCCAGCACTTTGGGAGGCCGAGACGGGTGGATCACGAGGTCAGGAGATCGAG
>NW_022319721.1:0-6608 GCF_002776525.5 Piliocolobus tephrosceles
GCCTCCCAAAGTGCTGGGATTACAGGCTTGAGCCACCGCGCCCGGCCCCACCTTACCATTTTCAATCAAGGCCTATCCATATTTCATTTCTCAGAAGTCTTCACCCTCCTCTTCTTTCTCCTCCTCCTCCTCATCTTTATGTATCAGCAACTACCATTAATTCAGTGTTTGCTCTGTACCAGAAACCAGGCTAGGTATTTTACAGCATTGTACAGTTCAATTCTCAGAACAGCTTTGTAAAACAGGTATTATCATCTCCACTTTACAGATGAGGAGACTGAGGCTCAGCGAAGCTAAGTAAACAGCCTGAGATCATACAGCTAGTACGTGGCAGATCTGGGATTCAAAGCAAACAGTCTTTGATGCCAACAGCCATATTTTTTGTTTTTTGTTTTTTTTGAGACGGAGTCTCGCTCTGTCACCCAGGCTGGAGTGCTGTGGCCGGATCTCAGCTCACTGCAAGCTCCGCCTCCCGGGTTCATGCCATTCTCCTGCCTCAGCCTCCCAGGTGGCTGGGACTACAGGCTCTGCCACCTCGCCCGGCTAGTTTTTTGTAGTTTTTAGTAGAGACGGGATTTCACCATGTTAGCCAGGATGGTCTCGATCTCCTGACCTCGTGATCCACCTGTCTTGGTCTCCCAAAGTGCTGGGATTACAGGCTTGAGCCACCGTGCCCGGCCCAACAGCCATATTTTTAAGCTCTATAGTCACCGTGTTTGAGAGTGGGCCACATGTCAGGCCCAGTACTGGGAGTTTTTGTGACTCATCACATAACAGAACCAGCACACCTATGCCATTTTACATATGAGCAAACGGAGGCTCAGAGACACAAGGCAACATCTGCAGTCGTACAGCTGGTGAGTGGCGGCATGGGATTCAAGCCCAGGACCAGGGAGCTCTAAGCCCATGCATTCTCCAGTTCCCGGAGCCCTCCTCCTCTCCATCTTCCTCACACAGGGGAATGCAGCCCCTGGATGATGCCCATTGTGCAACCATTTTCTTCAGTAAAGAGCCCTAAAGGGAAACTAGTTGCTAGCACAGGTGCTGTATGAATCATTTTCTTTTCTTTTCTTTTTTATGATGGAGTCTCACTCTATCGCTCAGGCTGGAGTGTGTAGTGGCACGGTCTTGACTCACCACAACCTCCACCTCCCAGGTTCAAGCAATTCTCCTGCCTCAGGATAGCTGGGTAGCTATCAGCCTCCTGGGTAGCTGGGATTACAGGGGCATGCCCAACTAACGTTTGTATTTTTACTAGAGACAGGGTTTTGCCATGTTGGACAGGCTGGTCTCGAACTACTGACCTCAGGTGATCCTCCCACATTGGCCTCCCAAAGTGCTGGGATTACAGGTGTAAGCCACTGTGCCCAGCCTCATTGTCTTGTGTCAAGATGCACAGCTCACCTATCACTGTCAAAAGATAAACACTGAATGAATGGATGGATGGATGAATGAATGGACGGATGCAAGAATGGATGAATGGATGAATGGATGGATGAATGGATGAATGGATGATGGATGGATAGATGAATGGATGAATGGATGGATGAATGGATGAATGGATGGATGGATGGATAGATGGATGGATGAATGGATGGATGGATGGATGAATGGATGGATGAATTGATGAATGAATGGATGAATGGATAGATGAATGGATGAATGGATGGATGGATGGATGAATGGATGGATGAATGGATGAATGAATGGATGAATGGATGGATGGATGGATGAATGGATGGATGGATGGATAGATGGATGGAGAGCTTAATTAAAATAATCATATTCATCACAGACAGTGCCCATGGTACAGGAGGCTTTAGAAATCATCCAGTCCCATGTCCTGACTCTGCAGGAGGAAAAACTAAGGCCAAAAGAAGTAGAGAGACGGCCGGGCGCGGTGGCTCAAGCCTGTAATCCCAGCACTTTGGGAGGCCGAGACGGGCGGATCACGAGGTCAGAAGATCGAGACCATCCTGGCTAACACGGTGAAACCCCGTCTCTACTAAAAAATACAAAAAACTAGCTGGGCGAGGTGGCGGGCGCCTGTAGTCCCAGCTACTTGGGAGGCTGAGGCAGGAGAATGGCGTAAACCCGGGAGGCGGAGCTTGCAGTGAGCTGAGATCCGGCCACTGCACTCCAGCCCGGGCAACAGGGCAAGACTCCGTCTCAAAAAAAAAAAAAAAAAAGAAGTAGAGAGAGACTACTCTAGCCCCAAGCCCAGAAAGGAGCCCTAATGCCACCTCCCAGGTTTTCTAAGCTGGTTCAGACCCCATGTGAGAACTTAAATGCATGAGTCCTTGTGCAGAGGACCCAATTTTTTTTAAAAAAGATATTGGTGTGAGCTGTGAGCTGTTGTGGAAGGAAATATCATTAGGCTTTTGGGGGCAGGAGTTTCACACCTGCATTTTGTCACTGTTTGGCTGGCTAGTCAGAATTCCATGTATGTACTAACCTTGCAACCTCAGAAAAGTCAATAGTAAAATATGGTTTGGTGGTTTTGATTGAACTGGTTAAATCCACTTATTGGGTAAAAGTGTGTGAAATTCTGAAGGATTTGGTAAGAACACTGAAGTGTCATCTCCTGCAGCCAGCCCCTCTCCCAGCTCCAAGCTGACCCAGACATGAACCAGCCCCTGCCCAGTATTAGTCCATTTTCATGTTGCTCATAAAGACATTCCCAAGACTGGACAATGTATAAAAGAAAGAGGTTTTTTGGACTTACAGTTCCACATGGTTGGGGAGACCTCACAATCATGGCAGAAAGTGAAAGGCATATCTCACATGGCAGCAGACAAGAGAAGAGAACTTGTGCAGGGAAACTCCTGTTTTTAAAACCATCAGATCTCGTGAGACTTATTCACTATCATGAGAATAGCATGGGAAAGACCTGTCCAGATGATTCAGTTCCCTCCCATTGGGTCCCTCCCACAACACATGAGAATGATGGGAGCTACAGGATGAGATCTGGGTGGGAACACAGAGCCAAACCATATCACCCCCCTTTTATGTACCAGGACCCTCCCAGTACAGCTCATGAAAGTCAGGAGGAGGTTACCTCGCAGCTGGGAGAGCGCAAGACTGGTCCTTAGACATCCTTGTTCTCAAAATGCCCCAGGCAATTCCCACCAGGGGACTCTCCCACAAGCCTCTTCCTCTTCCTCCCTGCTGCCCACCACCCCCTTGTCTTCTGCTCCCTGCGTTGCTCCCCATCCCTGGTGGCCAGCATGTCCCTCCAGAGCAGCTCCGCTGTCTGTCTGCTTCTCTGCTTCAGCCCATCCTCCTGGAACCAGAGAGGCTTCCCAGACCTAGAGAGCTGCTTTCCTCAAGGAAAGGACTTTTGAGATTTGTTCTGGAAGGATGACTACCATCCCTCTTCCTTTACCCTGGGCTGTCCTGAGGAGGATGGATTGGAGGGGCCAGGTCTGGAGACGGGGAGACTGAAGGATTCTTCTGTCATACCTCTGTGCAGAGAAGCAAAGGCCTGGAGAAGTGGGAAGGGCTGGGGAGGACGACACGGATCCAGAGGACAGATACACCCGACCTCACAGTGATGTGGAATGGGGACAGGGAGGGGGTCGAGGGCTGGGGAGGAGGATGTGGATCCCGAAGACAGATTCGCCCGGCCTCACGGTGATGCAGATCGGGGACAGGGAGGGGGAGGGGTGCAGCCTCCCTCTGCACCCTTGAATATTGTTTCCAATCAAATACCAAATATGCACTGGGCCCTGCCTTCTGGTGTGAGCAAGGGGACAGATGGTGGGGCTGTTCAGAGAGCAGGAACCTGGGAAGAGTAGCCTGGGGTGGGCGGAAGGAGATGTGTTCTGTCTGCTGGGTGTCGTGTTTGATGTGCCCACCCGCATCCGCCCAGGTGGAGGTGCCCAAGAGAGACTGAGCCACAGGCTGGAGGCCCAGTAGACAGGGATGGGTGGGTACAGCTGTCTGGGAGAGATGGCCAGTGTCATCACCTGTGTGAGACTGCTCAAGGAGACAGAGCTGAGCAAGCAGAGCTGAGGGCCTGGAGCAGCTTAGAGGAACCCAAGGCCTTTCTGAGCTTGATGGAGGATAGGCAGAGGCCCGAGGAGGTAGCTCAAGCGTGCATGGCACAACAGAGGGCAAAGGAGTCCCAGGTGTGAAAAGGAGGGACCCAGAGAGCGACGGTGAGGTGACATCAAGCCAGCTAGGACCAAAGTGTGTCCTTTGGATTTAGTCCTGAAGAGTTTCAGTGACCTTGGTAAGGAGAGTTTTGTCAAGTGGGGTGGCAGAACCCAGGCAGAAGAGATGGAGAACCTGGAGCTGCAGAAGAGCTCACCAGCGCATACACGCCTGCACCAGGGTGGGTGGAGAGGCTGGGGCAGCAGATGGCTGATGTAGAATCTTGTAATGAGAGAGACCTGAGCACACAAGTACCAAGGGGAAAGAGGAAGAGGAGGGATGGAGAGAGGGAAGGCAGGAGGAAGAAGAGGAAGCAAAACCAGCACTGCTGAGAGCCTGAGGGCGTAGTCCCGCCAGGCACTATTGTGAAGACTTAGACTCTAGACAGCCACATGAGATTGATTGATTAATTCAACAGAGAACTACTGAGAGCCTGCCAGGTGCCAGGCACTCCTCCAGAATCTTCAGATATGACAGTGAGCAAGACAGATAAAACCCTGGAACTTCTATCCGGGGTGTGGGGAGCAGACAGACAATCCCTGTGCTGGGGGAGGATACATGCTATGGAAAAACAGGCAGGATAAGGGGGAGAGTGACGAGAGGTGCTATTTAACACACGGTGGCCAGTGAAAGTGACAACCAAGTCAAACCTGGGGAGAGGAAGTCCCTCCTTCCATGATAACAGGGAAGGGAGTTGGAAAGGATGGCTGGGAGGCTGGTGAGTTTGCAGCATAAAAATGCTCAGCATACGATCATTTTAACCCCCAACTGTTTCCAATCAAATAACAAATATTCATGGAGTGTGTACTAGGGAGCCAGGCACCTCGTGGGTGCCAGCCAGGAAGATAAGGATGAGTCTCTGCCCTGGATGAGTTCCCTGTTGCATGGGAGAGACAGATCTAGAAACAGACTATGATTGTATGGGGTGTTAAGTATGATAAGATAGGGCAGCTGTGAGATGGTGGAGAGGCAGGGATGCCCTCCTGAGGAGCTGGGACAGCTTTGGGGAAGAGGTGACATTTGAACTGGGTCTTGAAAAATGGGTAGGAGTTTGCTTGCCAGAAAAAAACAAAAACTTGGCCGGGCGTGGTAGCTCATGCTTGTAATCCCAGCACTTTGGGAGGCCGAGGCCGGCAGATCACTTGAGGTCAGAAGTTGGAGACTAGCCTGGCCAACACAGTGAAAACCCGTCTCCCCGGCCGGGCGCAGTGGCTCAAGCCTGTAATCCCAGCACTTTGGGAGGCCGAGACAGGCGGATCACGAGGTCAGGAGATCGAGACCATCCTGGCTAACACGGTGAAACCCTGTCTCTACTAAAATACAAAAAACTAGCCGGGCGAGGTGGCAGGCGCCTGTAGTCCCAGCTACTCGGGAGGCTGAGGCAGGAGAATGGCATGAACCCGGGAGGCGGAGCTTGCAGTGAGCTGAGATCCGGCCACTGCACTCCAGCCCGGGCGACAGAGCAAAAGACTCCGTCTCAAAAAAACAACAACAACAAAAAGAAAACCCATCTCTACTAAAAATACAAAAATTAGCCGGGCATAGTGGTGGGCGCCTGTAGTCCCAGCTACTTGGGAGGCTGGGGCAAGGGAATCAGGAATCACTTGAATCTGGGAGGTGGAGGTTGCAGTGAGCCCTGATCGCCACTGCACCCCACCCTGGGCAACAGAGTGAGATTCTGTCCCCAAAAAACAAGCAAACAAACAAACAAACCAAAAAACCAAAACCAAAAACTTATATCTATGAGGTGACTACTACGTGATAGGCAATTTACCTATACAGTCTCATTTAATTCTAAGAAAACTCCAGCATGGCAGGTATTATACATATTTTACTGATATAGCTGCTGAGGCTCAGAGAAGCTGAGACGCTCAAGGTCATAGAGGTGTTAGAACTTTCAAAACATGATTGTTTTTACTCTCAAACTTATGCCAAGACACCACACCACCATAATAACCTGATAGACCAGAGTCTAGGCTAAGGCATGAAGTCGTGTAAAAATCGTGAGCTCCTTGGGGCCAGCCAGGAAGTGGCTCTTTTCATATTATGTCATATGTACAAAGGGGACTGAAGATAGTGTGTGTGAGTGGTAGTAGAGATTGTAGATTTTGCAGGAAATGGATTGACAAGGGTTTTTTCTTTCTATTTCAACATGACAAGACTGTTGTTATTCCCTTGCCTTTGGCTTCCATTATTTCTTTTTTTTTTTGAGGCGGAGTCTCGCTCTGTCGCCCGGACTGGAGTGCAGTGGCCGGATCTCAGCTCACTGCAAGCTCTGCCTCCCGGGTTTATGCCATTCTCCTGCCTCAGCCTCCGGAGTAGCTGGGACTACAGGCGCCTGCCACCTCGCCCGGCTAGTTTTTTTGTATTTTTTTAGTAGAGACGGGGTTTCACCGTGTTAGCCAGGATGGTCTCGATCTCCTGACCTCGTGATCCACCCGTCTCGGCCTCCC
>NW_022319722.1:0-6608 GCF_002776525.5 Piliocolobus tephrosceles
GGGAGGCCGAGACGGGTGGATCACGAGGTCAGGAGATCGAGACCATCCTGGCTAACACGGTGAAACCCCGTCTCTACTAAAAAAATACAAAAAAACTAGCCGGGCGAGGTGGCAGGCGCCTGTAGTCCCAGCTACTCCGGAGGCTGAGGCAGGAGAATGGCATAAACCCGGGAGGCAGAGCTTGCAGTGAGCTGAGATCCGGCCACTGCACTCCAGTCCGGGCGACAGAGCGAGACTCCGCCTCAAAAAAAAAAAGAAATAATGGAAGCCAAAGGCAAGGGAATAACAACAGTCTTGTCATGTTGAAATAGAAAGAAAAAACCCTTGTCAATCCATTTCCTGCAAAATCTACAATCTCTACTACCACTCACACACACTATCTTCAGTCCCCTTTGTACATATGACATAATATGAAAAGAGCCACTTCCTGGCTGGCCCCAAGGAGCTCACGATTTTTACACGACTTCATGCCTTAGCCTAGACTCTGGTCTATCAGGTTATTATGGTGGTGTGGTGTCTTGGCATAAGTTTGAGAGTAAAAACAATCATGTTTTGAAAGTTCTAACACCTCTATGACCTTGAGCGTCTCAGCTTCTCTGAGCCTCAGCAGCTATATCAGTAAAATATGTATAATACCTGCCATGCTGGAGTTTTCTTAGAATTAAATGAGACTGTATAGGTAAATTGCCTATCACGTAGTAGTCACCTCATAGATATAAGTTTTTGGTTTTGGTTTTTTGGTTTGTTTGTTTGTTTGCTTGTTTTTTGGGGACAGAATCTCACTCTGTTGCCCAGGGTGGGGTGCAGTGGCGATCAGGGCTCACTGCAACCTCCACCTCCCAGATTCAAGTGATTCCTGATTCCCTTGCCCCAGCCTCCCAAGTAGCTGGGACTACAGGCGCCCACCACTATGCCCGGCTAATTTTTGTATTTTTAGTAGAGATGGGTTTTCTTTTTGTTGTTGTTGTTTTTTTGAGACGGAGTCTTTTGCTCTGTCGCCCGGGCTGGAGTGCAGTGGCCGGATCTCAGCTCACTGCAAGCTCCGCCTCCCGGGTTCATGCCATTCTCCTGCCTCAGCCTCCCGAGTAGCTGGGACTACAGGCGCCTGCCACCTCGCCCGGCTAGTTTTTTGTATTTTAGTAGAGACAGGGTTTCACCGTGTTAGCCAGGATGGTCTCGATCTCCTGACCTCGTGATCCGCCTGTCTCGGCCTCCCAAAGTGCTGGGATTACAGGCTTGAGCCACTGCGCCCGGCCGGGGAGACGGGTTTTCACTGTGTTGGCCAGGCTAGTCTCCAACTTCTGACCTCAAGTGATCTGCCGGCCTCGGCCTCCCAAAGTGCTGGGATTACAAGCATGAGCTACCACGCCCGGCCAAGTTTTTGTTTTTTTCTGGCAAGCAAACTCCTACCCATTTTTCAAGACCCAGTTCAAATGTCACCTCTTCCCCAAAGCTGTCCCAGCTCCTCAGGAGGGCATCCCTGCCTCTCCACCATCTCACAGCTGCCCTATCTTATCATACTTAACACCCCATACAATCATAGTCTGTTTCTAGATCTGTCTCTCCCATGCAACAGGGAACTCATCCAGGGCAGAGACTCATCCTTATCTTCCTGGCTGGCACCCACGAGGTGCCTGGCTCCCTAGTACACACTCCATGAATATTTGTTATTTGATTGGAAACAGTTGGGGGTTAAAATGATCGTATGCTGAGCATTTTTATGCTGCAAACTCACCAGCCTCCCAGCCATCCTTTCCAACTCCCTTCCCTGTTATCATGGAAGGAGGGACTTCCTCTCCCCAGGTTTGACTTGGTTGTCACTTTCACTGGCCACCGTGTGTTAAATAGCACCTCTCGTCACTCTCCCCCTTATCCTGCCTGTTTTTCCATAGCATGTATCCTCCCCCAGCACAGGGATTGTCTGTCTGCTCCCCACACCCCGGATAGAAGTTCCAGGGTTTTATCTGTCTTGCTCACTGTCATATCTGAAGATTCTGGAGGAGTGCCTGGCACCTGGCAGGCTCTCAGTAGTTCTCTGTTGAATTAATCAATCAATCTCATGTGGCTGTCTAGAGTCTAAGTCTTCACAATAGTGCCTGGCGGGACTACGCCCTCAGGCTCTCAGCAGTGCTGGTTTTGCTTCCTCTTCTTCCTCCTGCCTTCCCTCTCTCCATCCCTCCTCTTCCTCTTTCCCCTTGGTACTTGTGTGCTCAGGTCTCTCTCATTACAAGATTCTACATCAGCCATCTGCTGCCCCAGCCTCTCCACCCACCCTGGTGCAGGCGTGTATGCGCTGGTGAGCTCTTCTGCAGCTCCAGGTTCTCCATCTCTTCTGCCTGGGTTCTGCCACCCCACTTGACAAAACTCTCCTTACCAAGGTCACTGAAACTCTTCAGGACTAAATCCAAAGGACACACTTTGGTCCTAGCTGGCTTGATGTCACCTCACCGTCGCTCTCTGGGTCCCTCCTTTTCACACCTGGGACTCCTTTGCCCTCTGTTGTGCCATGCACGCTTGAGCTACCTCCTCGGGCCTCTGCCTATCCTCCATCAAGCTCAGAAAGGCCTTGGGTTCCTCTAAGCTGCTCCAGGCCCTCAGCTCTGCTTGCTCAGCTCTGTCTCCTTGAGCAGTCTCACACAGGTGATGACACTGGCCATCTCTCCCAGACAGCTGTACCCACCCATCCCTGTCTACTGGGCCTCCAGCCTGTGGCTCAGTCTCTCTTGGGCACCTCCACCTGGGCGGATGCGGGTGGGCACATCAAACACGACACCCAGCAGACAGAACACATCTCCTTCCGCCCACCCCAGGCTACTCTTCCCAGGTTCCTGCTCTCTGAACAGCCCCACCATCTGTCCCCTTGCTCACACCAGAAGGCAGGGCCCAGTGCATATTTGGTATTTGATTGGAAACAATATTCAAGGGTGCAGAGGGAGGCTGCACCCCTCCCCCTCCCTGTCCCCGATCTGCATCACCGTGAGGCCGGGCGAATCTGTCTTCGGGATCCACATCCTCCTCCCCAGCCCTCGACCCCCTCCCTGTCCCCATTCCACATCACTGTGAGGTCGGGTGTATCTGTCCTCTGGATCCGTGTCGTCCTCCCCAGCCCTTCCCACTTCTCCAGGCCTTTGCTTCTCTGCACAGAGGTATGACAGAAGAATCCTTCAGTCTCCCCGTCTCCAGACCTGGCCCCTCCAATCCATCCTCCTCAGGACAGCCCAGGGTAAAGGAAGAGGGATGGTAGTCATCCTTCCAGAACAAATCTCAAAAGTCCTTTCCTTGAGGAAAGCAGCTCTCTAGGTCTGGGAAGCCTCTCTGGTTCCAGGAGGATGGGCTGAAGCAGAGAAGCAGACAGACAGCGGAGCTGCTCTGGAGGGACATGCTGGCCACCAGGGATGGGGAGCAACGCAGGGAGCAGAAGACAAGGGGGTGGTGGGCAGCAGGGAGGAAGAGGAAGAGGCTTGTGGGAGAGTCCCCTGGTGGGAATTGCCTGGGGCATTTTGAGAACAAGGATGTCTAAGGACCAGTCTTGCGCTCTCCCAGCTGCGAGGTAACCTCCTCCTGACTTTCATGAGCTGTACTGGGAGGGTCCTGGTACATAAAAGGGGGGTGATATGGTTTGGCTCTGTGTTCCCACCCAGATCTCATCCTGTAGCTCCCATCATTCTCATGTGTTGTGGGAGGGACCCAATGGGAGGGAACTGAATCATCTGGACAGGTCTTTCCCATGCTATTCTCATGATAGTGAATAAGTCTCACGAGATCTGATGGTTTTAAAAACAGGAGTTTCCCTGCACAAGTTCTCTTCTCTTGTCTGCTGCCATGTGAGATATGCCTTTCACTTTCTGCCATGATTGTGAGGTCTCCCCAACCATGTGGAACTGTAAGTCCAAAAAACCTCTTTCTTTTATACATTGTCCAGTCTTGGGAATGTCTTTATGAGCAACATGAAAATGGACTAATACTGGGCAGGGGCTGGTTCATGTCTGGGTCAGCTTGGAGCTGGGAGAGGGGCTGGCTGCAGGAGATGACACTTCAGTGTTCTTACCAAATCCTTCAGAATTTCACACACTTTTACCCAATAAGTGGATTTAACCAGTTCAATCAAAACCACCAAACCATATTTTACTATTGACTTTTCTGAGGTTGCAAGGTTAGTACATACATGGAATTCTGACTAGCCAGCCAAACAGTGACAAAATGCAGGTGTGAAACTCCTGCCCCCAAAAGCCTAATGATATTTCCTTCCACAACAGCTCACAGCTCACACCAATATCTTTTTTAAAAAAAATTGGGTCCTCTGCACAAGGACTCATGCATTTAAGTTCTCACATGGGGTCTGAACCAGCTTAGAAAACCTGGGAGGTGGCATTAGGGCTCCTTTCTGGGCTTGGGGCTAGAGTAGTCTCTCTCTACTTCTTTTTTTTTTTTTTTTTTGAGACGGAGTCTTGCCCTGTTGCCCGGGCTGGAGTGCAGTGGCCGGATCTCAGCTCACTGCAAGCTCCGCCTCCCGGGTTTACGCCATTCTCCTGCCTCAGCCTCCCAAGTAGCTGGGACTACAGGCGCCCGCCACCTCGCCCAGCTAGTTTTTTGTATTTTTTAGTAGAGACGGGGTTTCACCGTGTTAGCCAGGATGGTCTCGATCTTCTGACCTCGTGATCCGCCCGTCTCGGCCTCCCAAAGTGCTGGGATTACAGGCTTGAGCCACCGCGCCCGGCCGTCTCTCTACTTCTTTTGGCCTTAGTTTTTCCTCCTGCAGAGTCAGGACATGGGACTGGATGATTTCTAAAGCCTCCTGTACCATGGGCACTGTCTGTGATGAATATGATTATTTTAATTAAGCTCTCCATCCATCTATCCATCCATCCATCCATTCATCCATCCATCCATCCATTCATCCATTCATTCATCCATTCATCCATCCATTCATCCATCCATCCATCCATTCATCCATTCATCTATCCATTCATCCATTCATTCATCAATTCATCCATCCATTCATCCATCCATCCATCCATTCATCCATCCATCTATCCATCCATCCATCCATTCATCCATTCATCCATCCATTCATCCATTCATCTATCCATCCATCATCCATTCATCCATTCATCCATCCATTCATCCATTCATCCATTCTTGCATCCGTCCATTCATTCATCCATCCATCCATTCATTCAGTGTTTATCTTTTGACAGTGATAGGTGAGCTGTGCATCTTGACACAAGACAATGAGGCTGGGCACAGTGGCTTACACCTGTAATCCCAGCACTTTGGGAGGCCAATGTGGGAGGATCACCTGAGGTCAGTAGTTCGAGACCAGCCTGTCCAACATGGCAAAACCCTGTCTCTAGTAAAAATACAAACGTTAGTTGGGCATGCCCCTGTAATCCCAGCTACCCAGGAGGCTGATAGCTACCCAGCTATCCTGAGGCAGGAGAATTGCTTGAACCTGGGAGGTGGAGGTTGTGGTGAGTCAAGACCGTGCCACTACACACTCCAGCCTGAGCGATAGAGTGAGACTCCATCATAAAAAAGAAAAGAAAAGAAAATGATTCATACAGCACCTGTGCTAGCAACTAGTTTCCCTTTAGGGCTCTTTACTGAAGAAAATGGTTGCACAATGGGCATCATCCAGGGGCTGCATTCCCCTGTGTGAGGAAGATGGAGAGGAGGAGGGCTCCGGGAACTGGAGAATGCATGGGCTTAGAGCTCCCTGGTCCTGGGCTTGAATCCCATGCCGCCACTCACCAGCTGTACGACTGCAGATGTTGCCTTGTGTCTCTGAGCCTCCGTTTGCTCATATGTAAAATGGCATAGGTGTGCTGGTTCTGTTATGTGATGAGTCACAAAAACTCCCAGTACTGGGCCTGACATGTGGCCCACTCTCAAACACGGTGACTATAGAGCTTAAAAATATGGCTGTTGGGCCGGGCACGGTGGCTCAAGCCTGTAATCCCAGCACTTTGGGAGACCAAGACAGGTGGATCACGAGGTCAGGAGATCGAGACCATCCTGGCTAACATGGTGAAATCCCGTCTCTACTAAAAACTACAAAAAACTAGCCGGGCGAGGTGGCAGAGCCTGTAGTCCCAGCCACCTGGGAGGCTGAGGCAGGAGAATGGCATGAACCCGGGAGGCGGAGCTTGCAGTGAGCTGAGATCCGGCCACAGCACTCCAGCCTGGGTGACAGAGCGAGACTCCGTCTCAAAAAAAACAAAAAACAAAAAATATGGCTGTTGGCATCAAAGACTGTTTGCTTTGAATCCCAGATCTGCCACGTACTAGCTGTATGATCTCAGGCTGTTTACTTAGCTTCGCTGAGCCTCAGTCTCCTCATCTGTAAAGTGGAGATGATAATACCTGTTTTACAAAGCTGTTCTGAGAATTGAACTGTACAATGCTGTAAAATACCTAGCCTGGTTTCTGGTACAGAGCAAACACTGAATTAATGGTAGTTGCTGATACATAAAGATGAGGAGGAGGAGGAGAAAGAAGAGGAGGGTGAAGACTTCTGAGAAATGAAATATGGATAGGCCTTGATTGAAAATGGTAAGGTGGGGCCGGGCGCGGTGGCTCAAGCCTGTAATCCCAGCACTTTGGGAGGC